>NC_056478.1:11918294-12218294 GCF_008729295.1 Plectropomus leopardus | reverse complement strand
TCAAAGGGACAGATCAATCCAAAATCAGAAACATTTTTTTACCTGCCAAACATATTACTCCGCAGAAAGAAGCATGTATAAAATTCCCAAGGCACATCTCTGGCACCATTTCTGTCTAAGCACAACTCCTATCTAAACATTCAAACTGCTGGTACCAGGCAGACAATAGCAAGCCAGTCAAGAAAAGGTCAATGAGGATATTTACTGATGTCGTCACATATCAATCGTAGGTCCCTAAATGAAACAAACTCAGTCGAAATCGTGTAGTGGCACACTTTATGATATGAGAAAATCTGTATCATTGTCAAAAGAATAGATATATCATATTGTGATGAAACTTGTGACATATTAATTTGTAGGTAAGCAAGTATGTACCGTGAGCAAACTCCTAATATTCAATATCACATTTATTTTTATTTTTTGCAGACAAGAGCTGAAACCTCTGAGTAATTTCAATCATTTGAGTGAGTGATTATGGATGTCAAACTAGGCCTCGCATTTTCTTACAGATGTGAGTCCAGCTGAGACAGACTTGTCACTGCAGCTGGAGACGACGGCAGTATGGGTCAGAATTAACGAAGTCGGGAGGCTATTAACAAGTAGTGGAGAATTAACGTGCAAAAGTGCAGAAGAATAAGTGTCTTTTTCCATTTCCAGCTATCGGTTCGGCTACAGATACAACCAATGTCCCCAAAGTCCCCAAGTACACACACATGCACACAGACACACAACTAATGAACTGATCAATAAATAATGAGCCTAATCAGGAAACACAATATCCCTGAGGCACCTAGAGAAGTATAAATGGCATTCTTACCTCAGTCAAGACGATGTCCAAATAGCAACCAGAACAGTCACTGAGGGAAACATATTACTCTACAGTATTATCACTTTGTCTGAGTGAAGAGCTTCACACACACACTCTCTGTCCCTGGCACCAAACACTGCGCTCACATCGCCACCAGCCTGTGACATCACCGTGCTGCTCATGACATCACCTACATCCGTCCGGCCTGATGCATCATTGTTTACCTATCGTGCACACAAAGTACCCTCTGACCCCCTAACAGTCCCACTGACACTTCCCGTCGCTCTCTATAGCAACCAGGAAGTACCAAGGATGTGGATACGGAAAACAAGGGGCCATAAAAAGACAGTGACCCACTTCTTGCTTTGCTTGTGCACGTAAACAAGTCATTCACTGGCTTCCTGGTCAAGCGCGAGAACAAAAATCCATTCAAATGAGCTCGGAGCATTGTGACAAGCTGTGATGAAGCCAAGCCAAACATACCATGTGGTTTTTGCATCTACTGGACGATACACAATATCGTCCAATATCGTTTCTCCCATCTCACCTATTTTGTGTTGAGGGTGGTACACCCAGTTGTCGTCATCCTCCTTGTCTTCGTCAGCCACATTAAGGTGAGTGTGCGAGTACGACTGACGGTTGTGGACAGCGTGGAGCTCATTCTGGCTGTGGAAGATGCGCCTGCTTTGGCGGGAGAGGGTGGACACGCTGAGCCAACTGAGAGCACGGGACAGGCCTGCGGGTTTCTCCTTACGAAAAGAAGCGGATCTTCTTTCCCCTCTCATCCTCAATTTAGGGAAAGCAACTCGAACAGGGAGGGTATGTGTTTAAAACCACCTGTAAAAATGATCCTCAGATGTTACGTTGGATGGTAGATATTCACTCTCCTGTCCAGATCATGAGATTCCAAACATTTCTGAATAAATCATCTGGGTCTGCACAATAAAATGCTTCAAACTATTCAGACTCCATGTCAAGTATTAAATTAGTTCCAGGAGGAAGTTCAGCAATAACCCAGTTTTCCTTCACTTTGGTTGCACAGTTCCACATCATGACTCTGACCCGGACAATCTCAACTTCCAACCTCTTTCTCCTCCAATCAATCTCTGCGTCACGAGCCAAAAGCCAGATTTAAATCATCTCTTTTCCTTTCTTCTCCCCCTTTATGTTTAAACAACTCCAGGCGTGATTCCCAAACCCAAAAGGGATAATTAGGCAATCCAGCAATCTGGAAAATCACCACCCCTCTGCAGCACACACTCACATACACACACACTTGGCTGTGATATTCCTTGGTTGTGCATGACGGGGTCGAGACAGGTTTCCAAATTGCATTAAGATACTTTTCAATCAGAGCGAGTCAGCGCTTGTTGTTTACAACCGTGTGTGTGCCCTTGAGTGTTGTTATCTCCAGTTGTTAGCACACACACCAGCTGACTTGCACCATCTCAGCGCCAGGCCGGATCCCTGGGTCTATTCCCAGCCTGATGAAGTTACCCGCTCACACACACACACACACACACACACACACACACATACACATATGAAATCCTCCCGCCACAGGTTCCAAATGTGGATCTTCTATCATGTATGTGGATGCCAGGTGGTAAAGATGATGCTGCGTCAAAGAATTTCATCCAGACTTCTTGCCTTCTTCTTCTTCTTTGTCTCTTCTCTGTTTTGACCACATTCCCGAGTGTTTCGTCGTCACTGTCGGATGAATGCGAAGCATGCCAAGTGCGCTGATGTTGTGGAAAAAAAGTCCAGGTGTTGACAGTCGCTGTCCGGAGTCTCAAATCAGCTGATCTGTGATTAAGCAAGAATCAGGAGGGGAAGCCTACACCTGCTGACCGCACGCAGCGTGACGCACAGATAAGAAATGCGTGCTGGCGAGGATTCCCTGAACTTCGGTCTTGGTCAGTGTGTGACTGACTTTGAGAGTTGACTATGTGTGTTGTGAGTACAGGGTTAGGATTACACCCAACCCTTGTAGCCACAGCGCTGAAATACGAGTCAGCCCGTCCCTTCTTCCTTCTCTCCCTCCCTCTTTCTCTCCGTTTTCTGTGACCTGTGAGCTCTGCCCCTCCCATCCATTCGTTTGCAGCAACAACTCCGTCCTCCCTTCTTTGCACCTCTCTTTCTGTTTACTCTCCTCATTAGCCTTGTCATCTCTAGTCCCTCAGGTGCTTCCTTTTCTGAGGCTAAGGCAGCGCTTTATCCCTCTTGGCAGCTGGCAGTATTAATTGCAGGTCATGTTTCACCTAAAACTAAATATTTTTTAAAAGAAAGCTAAAAATGCATCTGTTCACTCTAGCTTTTAACTAGCTGTGACTTTCTAAAACTCTCCTTTTTAAACTTCAGACAGCTGTAATTGTTTTAAAATGTTGTATCAGTTAATTTTACAATTTTAAGCACTTAATTTTTGTTTTAAACTGTTTCTAAATGCCCTTTTATTTTGAATTGTTGTTGCCTGTTTTATGGTTATTCTGTTGTTTTCATGTAAAGCACTCTGTGCTTATAATGCCCTTACTGTATTGCATTTTCTGCTGCTTTTCATGTATGAAAACTACTTTATAAATGAAGTTCATTGTTTTATTATTATCATAAAAGACATTTCAAGAATTAAATAAAAGACTCATGCAGCTGCAGACTATAAGAGAATAAATTGTAGATCTGCAGAGTCAGACGAATTTAATTCACATGCACACCTACACATTTTAAGCCTCACAAGGCACAAAGCTGTGAATTCAAAGACTCTTATAGCATTTCAGTAAACTGACAGCTTGACTGAGGTCTTTGAAGCAACTGGTTAAACGACAAATTTACAGTAACTGAAGACAACAACAACCACAACTTAACAACGGGGTGACAAAAACACCCACCTGACACTGACATATCATTCAACATTCAAGAAATCACACTTAAGTGTTTCTTGTTTTTAAAGATTTTAGAGGAGTAAGCTATTGGAGTATTACTGTTAGAAAAACATAAGACACAACACATGCCTAGTTGCTCAACATATAGTTGAGGTAGGCTAAAAAAAAAAGCACACAGAGGCCCTCAGGGAGAAAAACAGAGTCTTTATGGGGCGCTACAAGTGTGTTAGGGAGGTGGAGCTTTCCCACCCAAGTGTAACCACAGAGGGCGTGTGACCACCAAGGTGTGACAATAAACCAGCGCTGTGTGTGTTTGTGTATATATGTATGAAGAACACAGTAACTCTAATCAATCCTTCCTGGTTTCTACAACTTTCATTACTCCTAAATGTACAAATTACATGAAGAAACTGTCTAATTTGAAGCTATAACTTCTTATTGTGGATCTCCTTTTGGAGATCTGTTACACTGCTGAAAGCTGATCCCAAATTTGAGGCTAGGATGTGGTGTAAACCTAGACTTTAACCCCCATCGCTCTGACAGGTCCCCGACCTCATTTTCTTTTTCCCTTTAGAGGGGAAATCTACTATCTCAGCACATGCCGTTTACACAAAGGGACAACTGCCTGCGACTGATGTCCCAGCTTGACTTACTAACATGTAACACACACACGTATATATATTTTAAGACCTTTGTCCGCGCTGATGACACATAAGCCACAGTCTTTTAATAATTAACCTGCAACACACTCTACTTTGCAATGATAAAGGGACTCTATGCAGTATGAAACGAAAACAAGTGATTAAAACAGCAAAGAACAAGGTGTTAACTGGCTTTTATGAATGGAAAAAATAAAAATTCACGGAAGCATACATGGAAGACAATCTACTACAAATACTGGGCAAAAAATAGGCCAGTTTAGTCTATTGATTTCCTCTTTTCAGGAAGAAAAGCTTATTTAGTACCGTAACTCCCAAGGGGAATTGAAAAGTCAGAGGTCATCATAAGAGGGCAGCATCCTGGTTCACCCCCCACCTCACTTCCTTTTCATAAATCTCCTGGTTTCCATTGCCTGAAAGCTGCACACGGAGAGGCCACAGCAGTGACAATAATCAATATGTTCAACCTGATATCTTAAGTGTGTGGTGGACATTTAACAGCGTTGGTTTGACTTCTGTTCAGAAGAGAACATCAAAATCAGTCTGTCTCATCACAACTGAAAACCAGACAGATTTGAGGGATTTCAATTGTGATGCTAATCAAATATTTGGATTTTATGAAGCAATCCGTATTTTTTTGACCTTATACATTAGAGGAATAATTATATTATGCATTAAGAGTTTAAACTGTAGATGGAAAACACGCTTTTTGACTGTTTCACATTTGTTGATTGATTACTGATCATTTTAAATCCACGTTGGCAGGAGGAGGACATTCAGCTCACCCCTGAGTACTCTGTTTAACTACCTGGGGCTGATTTCAGGATCATCACTCAAGTTTGTTTTGTTTTTTCAACACGTTTATACTGAGTTGCCAACATTATTGAAAATCATGATTAAAAATTTATACTAAACTTATCTCACGAAGCACACTCATTTTGATTATTAACTTGCAATACATTTATTTTACATGAATATCTTAACTGAAAACAGCTTTATCCATTACTTCCATGTAATGTGACCCAGTGACTCAAATTGAATATTAAAATTTATTGATACACTGGACATGCTTCTTCATGTGGGATTTTAGTGCTTCTTTGATTATATATTAATATTTTTAATATTATTTAATATTTTTTTAAATAAATATTCATAGAAAATGGAAGAAAAGGAGTCACCAAGTCCCAATATGATTTTCCCCCTTTAGTTTTCATGTAAGGTTTGCTGAGAAGCTGCTTAAAATGTTTCTTGAGAACATAAAATGAGTGGCCGTAGTGGAAATAAAATAAATGACAAGGAAATTTACACCAAAAGGTGGAAAAAAAAAATTAGTGCAGGCTAAAAATGGTACATGTAATTGTAATAAAAGTCACATGCAACAATGCATGTCCACAGAAAAAAGGTATTTCCAGCTCTGACTCAAGTAATACAGAAATTATCCTCTAATCAAAATATGACTATAATAAAATAAAGAATTTGATATCAAAGTTAACATGAATGAAATGTGACAATTAGATAACATTTAAAATAAAAAATAAAAAATGACTTTTTTGCATACATGCATCCATTTAGAAATTAAATGCACTCCAAAATTCCAGAATATACTGTGTTTCATGATGTTTGTGCAGGTGGGTTCAAACCTTTATAATTCATTTACAGTATGCTGGCAGATGTACTGTATCACATACTGGTCATTTTCTTTCCTAATGTTTGCTTTAGAAACTAAATTCCTATACTGGTGAAAACAATCTGAGTTTACAGTGATTTAAGCAATAACATAAACAGCATAATTTCAGCACCAGAAACTGTAAGTCCCAGGCAATATGTATTATCAAGGAAGCGAGTAGATAACAACATATGACTCCATTATTAGAAGCCTGTGGCAGTGATTAGCAGTGAAACGATACATACTCTAAACAGGCTGCTGTTTAAAACAGACTGTTCAGGTCACAGAGTCGGTTTGGGACATTCCTCTCACACATGATAAGAAAGGAGACATGAGGCAAAGTAAAGAGCAGACAGTGACAGATTAAACTTAAGCTACTGGCACAATTACATCTTAATTACATAAAATCATAAGATTAAAGGATGTTAGAGGACGAACTGGATTCACACATTCCGCATCAAGAAGACACGGTGAGAAATTTCTCAGAAAGCGAGTAAAAAGAAACACATAGAAACAGAAATTACAACGTGGACACATTGAATGAGACAGTCCTTTGAAACCACTGATTATGAAGATAAAACATCTGACTCTAGAAAAAAAAAACAACTAAATCCTGCAATTTTACTCCAAATGAAAGAGAGAAGTTGCTTATCCAACCAAATTATATACCCTGCTATATAAACATCACATAAGGTGAGAAGTATAAATCTCACCATGGCACACACTCGTCTCACTGTCCCCAATTACATGACACACACAGGAGATGGTGACATGAGACCTAGTTGCCAAGAAACCCAATCAGACATCAGAGGCCGGGAGCGCTTGACATCGATACACACTGACCAGACACTGTCACACAAAGGGTAAATATAGCAGATAAGCACGCCTACCTGGATGCAACACATAAGAGCACACACGGCCAACATGCAAAAGTAGCAGGCAGCGCATCCACGAGTCCACAACTGTCTCTCTCTCCCCCCAAAAAACACAAACGCCTTGGCTAAGTGTGTCTGCCAAATCCAAAATCTCAGTAAGTACAGTTTCACAGAGTGTGTCTCTCAGCAGTAACACATTCACAGAGCCGGTTAAACACAGGGCTTCAGCTACACCACAGCGGAAGGCTTTTATTACCAGACAGGCACCCCACATTTACTGGGACAGTTATATGGGAGTTTATGTTTGTGTGTGTACGTGTGTGTGCGTGTTTGACAAAGGCCAGATTTGGAGATAAACATCAAGCCAAACCTGTTGAATGGCGGCAGCTTGTCTTTTTTTGGGAATGCGACTGGTTTCCTCATATTTCACTGCGTACAGATCAATGGAAGATTAATTAAGTCTTCGGTTGAGGTTTAAGGGTCAGAGTTACACCTCTGGTTTAAATTAAGGTAAACCTCCAGGGAAGTAAAAGAAGTAAAGGAAAGTATGCTCAACCAGTGTGTTTGTGTGTGTGTTTTGTGTCTGTGTGTGTATTGTACGAGCTATATTGGGTGCCTACAGAAGTTGTTGGAATTTTCACCCAAGGGTAAGGAGGGCCGCTTCTCCTTACTTAAACACACACTTGTGAGATGCACAAACACATTTGTGTAGTGTGAACGAGCATATGCATGAATACTGCACAGTATTTACGTTTTCCACTGCATCTCTCTGTAGAACTGAGCTTACGTGATTGTTTTTGCACGTGTTTTTGTGATTGGTTTTGACTCATTGTTTTGCCCTGATGAAAAGACTTAACATGAACAATCCTTACTTGGAGTATTACATCCTTAGACTGCCTTCCTGAGTGTGTGCACTGCATCCTATTCTTATCTTCACACAACACTAAAGACACAATTATCTGCCGTCACCTCCTGACTACTGTTTGACCTGCAATACCACAAACTCTGAACCCTGACCTCTCTTTGAACCTTAGAGCTTTCTAGGGCTATCTTTTTCTTCTTTGCTTTAAAGTTCCCTCCTACAAAAGTATATTTAATCAATTCTCGTCCCTCCATGCTTATCAGGTATATTATCTTAGCCTTTCCTGTTCTTAAAATGCTTGTTATGTTTATGAGAGAAAAATGCGACACATAAATATTAAAGATTAGAGTAAAGTTGACTTTTACTTTATCTTTTACACATTCAAAACTGCTTTGAATCTGAAACCTCACATTTCTGTAGTAGTCGTCCTACAGTTGTCCTTCGCTGTCAGCCCTTCAGCAGTCACATACATTAACAGGATTAATGCAGAGCACCAGTGCTGAGCAGTGACCAAAAAGCAACGTAAATTGCGTTTCCGCACCTTACATGTTGCAAGAGAGTGTTTAGGCAAAGTCATCAGACTCCCATGAGGCTTTGCAAAGAGGTGATGCGTCACTCACATTGACAGTAATTCACAAGAGACTGTGTTTATGTGGTATGTCATAGAAACCGCATGATTTGTGTGTGGGGGATAAGATTAATGTATAGTTCTTGCATATGTGTGTGGTGTGTGGCCGGAGGAGGGGGGGGTTACCACAAGTATTCATGTGCATATATTGTGGTGTGACAGTGTGTGTATGTGTGTGTGTGTGTGTGTAGGAGAACCTACTCAGTTAGCCATCTGAGCCCCTAAAGGGTCAAGAGAGTCCATAGACTAACCTCATATGCAGGCATGATGCACTTAAAGTGCCACTAAGAATGATGGGAGGTTGTAGGGGTGGTTGGGAATTATTATAGTTGGGAGTCTTAGTACAATGAACAAGCACACACACATTCACAAGCAAGATATACTCCTCCACATACACACACACACACACACACACACACACACACACACACACACACACACACACAGGCTATCAGTACAAATGAAGAAAGCCTTTTCTTGCATTACTCAACCTTGGCCGAACTGCAGTGAAGGGAGGAAGGGGATGACTGAGAAGGAAAGTGACTAATCTGCATGATAATGTATGTGGAGGATGAGGATTAAGTTAGTCAGGCAATATAAAATGTCCCTATCAGTTTAGCTGCTGAGCAACTTCAGAGCTCCAGGGGGCGGGGAAGGGCGGGAGCAGGACAGGGCCGGTAACCCAGCAACAGCCCTCTGGTGGCGGTAGAAAGAGCCACTTATGGCCCTTGTTTCTCTCTGGAGCTTTGAAGTCTGTAGAAAATGAGTTATTCCTAATCATGTAGTATTGATTTTATTATCTTTTCAAATAACTTATGTTCTAATATTGATCTGTTCTTATTTGAAATACAATATGTTTTAGCGAAGGGTTACAAATTCAGCAGAGCCGGACTTTTACATATTGGCAAAAAATTCAATATTGTGCATTCCTAAAATTAAATATATATATATATATATATATATATATATATATATATATATATATATATATTTGGTCAAATATCTGACCAAGGCAGGTAACGAAGTTCTGAAACAGAATAAAGGAGAGCTATAAATGCACAAACCCATAACAAGTGGGAATAACAGTAACTAGTGACACACTCTACCAGTATCTCCCTTCCTCTCTCTCCCTCACAAACACGTCACGTCATGACATTTTCCATCAAGGTCAAAGAAAGTGTTAAGGAACAGAAATAGGACCACTTTTTTCATAATATTTGACCATGACCTAGAGGTTTTGAAAAGCTATCAAGTTTGATGGATAGCTGAAGTTTTTGGGGTGCTTTGGCTATATAAAGCTTTGGTGATGTATACTGCTGTTTTAATGGCTTTTTGTGTGTGTATGTATATATATATGTATATATATATATATATATATATATATATATATATATATATATATATAAACGGAAAATGGTTCACTTGTTACCTACTTCCACACAATATATTAGCATGTACTCCACATATTTTGTCATATGTCAGATTTATGTATGCTGGGCCATTCGAAGGTTGATTGTGGGTCAAATGTGGTCCACGGGCCGTCTCTTGAATTGGCCATTTTTGGAGCTGAAATGATCAGCCAATTAATCAAGCCCCCCAAACGTACTCAACAACTATTTTATTATCAAAATAACTACAAGAAAAAACGCCCAAAATGCCCCTGGTTAAGTCTACCTGGGGACACATCGGTATATTCTTATGGTACTTGATTATGCATCCAAGTGCCCTGAGGTCATCCCCCTGAGGAACATGGACACAAACATGACAGCTCAGAAGCTCCTCCACTCCTCAGCAGACTGGGAATCCCCAAGGAAATGCTGACGGGCCAGGGTACCTCCTTTAAGGTAATGAAAGACCTCTTTTAGCTTTTTAAAGTAAAACTACTTTGCATTACTGTCTACTTTCAACAGATGGGTTGGTAGAATATTTTAACAAGACTTTGAAATCAATTTTGAAGAAGTTTGTTTATAAAGACAGGCATCACTGGGACTGGTTCATATGTCTCAAATTTGAGGATTTGCAGTTTATCTTTGTCATAGATGATGATTAACAAAAAATTTGAGAGGTTTGGTCTGACCAACACCTTGGACTCTGGGACATAATAATGGACATATTTCATAATTTTCTATCTTAATTGAGAAAACAATCAACAGATTAATCAACAATAAAAGTTGTTGACAGTTTTCTTCTCATAATCTTTACTTTTCATTGTCCCATTTTTTGGACAACTTTTTCAACTCAATTCGTAAATAAAGGGGCCGCAATGATAAAATTATAATAATACAAGATGTTATTACTAATAAGTATATATGCTTTTGAAGTAATGGCAGTTTAAATGATATACTGCAATTATTTTTCCGACATTTTTAACAATCTGGAAATGTTTTTTTTATACCATCAATAAATATAAATGTTCCACATGTTTGTAAAACCTTGCTTTGCTTGAAGTGTAATTGCTATTTCTGACCACACGGGGACACTACCAGACTGAAATTCTTCTGAGGAGCAAAGGGTTGTTTTCTCTACAGGTCAGCGTCGCTTTGAAACATCACTGAATGGTTAAATGGCCCAGAAAATTGGGCGTCCGTGTGTTTGTTTGCACATGCCTAACACTTAACTGTCAGCCTAAAGCCAATAAACAACACTATCTGACGGCCTGAAGGGAATAAAGTAAATTTGTGTGTTTATGGGTGTATGTGAGTAAAGATAGCAATCTTTAGTCAGGGATAACATTGCTATTTCAAACACTCAAGGCCTAAATTTGGCCTCTCTGGGACAGCCCTTTGGAGGACACATGGACACACAAACACACACACACACACACACACACACATAGGACCTGTGTGGCATTGTTAGACAGAGACTAAGCTGGTCCAAACCCCTGGAGTCAACTCTTGTCAATTCACTCTGGTTTGAAGACAAATCCTCTCATTCCTGTGGCCACGTGCCTCATTATTCCAACATCTATTATTCTACTGTGTGTGTGTGTGTGTGTGTGTGTGTGTGCGCGTTATTTCCATTATTCTCTGGCAAAAGCTGCCGGCTTAACTGGGAACACTGTGCTCAGACACCCCCCTCGAGTGTATGCAATTAAGAGTGTGTGTGGTGTGTGTGTGTGTGTGTGTGTGTGTGTGTGTGTGTGTGTGTGTGTGTGTGAATATGTGTGAGCATGTGTGTGTCTAAGAGTCATGTGTGAGTGCAGTTTATCCACAAAGACAAAGAGTAAAGTGAAGCAGGTATTGACCTTTGACCTCTCACTGCTGACCCCAGAGCAGCAGCTGACTCCAAGCTTAAGTATGGCTAAAAGTCACATTTGTTTGGTGCTCAGTGTTGGTATTTCAAAGTCAAAGCAGAGAACACTGGGTTTAATTCCTGCACACAAACACTTTATAGGGGTTTTACAATGGCACTTTCAGATGTAGAGCTTAAATTCTCTGCTCATGCCCAATTGGCAAGGCTGTAATTTCTCAATATTCCCTCCAGGCCCCCCAAAACTGTTGCCATGGTTCGGGCTCGGGCCAGGCTTGGAAAGAAACTATATGAGTTCATGTGGAGTGGGGCCTCATTTTTTGGGCCCAATGAAAGTTCTAGTCAGCAGGGAGGCACAATAATATCGGCACATCAAAAGTATTGGCAGATATTGGTTTGAAAATCGGCCAACATGCTGATTTCTATATATAAACATCAACCTTTCATTGAAGTATTTTTCTTATTTCGCACAATGATTATTAAAAGCGTTGTATTTTATGTCTCCATCTGCTGGTGGGTCATCACAATAAGAGTATGCATAATATGATGTTTATTCCACTACAGAAGAGACTTAATGATCACTAAAATCAGATGAGAGGAAGAAAAGCGTATATAACGGTGTAGGTTATTGGCCAAATAAGTTGTTATATAGTTGCAAATTGGATATCATCAAAAAATCCAAGGTTGTGTATTCATACTAGTTAGATGGGCTTCGTCATCATTATTCACGATGCAAATTAAGAACCTGCCATAAGAGTGATGCATATTTCATATGCATGCAAATAATTTAATTCATTGTGCCTCTCAAAGGCTGCCAGCAGCTACCAGCAACTTTAAGGTGGAATATTTAAGCACAATTTAAACAACTAAATAAACACCTTTTACAGTTCCATTTGATTTATTGTCTCCTCTGCATGACAAATGCTTCAGTGATGATTGGACCTTCAAACGCTTGAAAAAAGTAATATGAATTTCAACTGGATTATGCAAACTGCTAATATTCTATAACCTCACTTAGAGAAAAAAATTGGTGCATTCAGGTGCGCTATTTTATGTCGCATCTGAATCTCACTATGAGTTACTGTTGTTCATAAACTAAAAAACATATCATTTTGTCCAATTTTTCCCAAATATTTGAAGGCAAACTAAATTTATGTCAACATATGAAATTTTAACACTTTCTTTGTTGCACTTTGAGATTTGTTTCGAATGTAAAGCACATTATAAATCAAAATCTATTATCATTATTATTATTATTATTATTATTATTGTATGTTCTTCAAAATAATAATAAAATTTCTCAGTCTTTTTTTTCATATTGTCAACAATATCTATATATCACCCACCCATGCAGAGTGTCCCAGGGATGATGTTTTTTTGTAGGCCATCCCATAAGCTAAATTCGCCCTAGTTCCCTCATCTAAAAGATTTTGGATCATTGCAGAAAATAACCTATGTGGTAAACAAACCACAAATTAACACCACTTTCAGGATCTTTGAAGCCTAAATGTATTGGCCAGAAGTAAAAAGGTACTGCTAGGCTAAAACAACTATACCACAGTTGCATTTCCAAGTCTGTTGTTCCGCATGTTTCAGCATGATGACGTTCTGCAGTCTCATTTAGCCACTTGTTAGCAACTGTCTTTTTTCAAACACATAAAAGTGTCAAAGTTTGCAAGTGGGGTATTCCTTTATGTCTTAGAACAAAATGTGAAAGTCTCTAAAGCTTGTGTTCACCACAGACCTTATTTCAGGTTTCTAATCAAAAACCCATTCAAAAAACCCATTGACTTTAGGAGGAGTGCTAAAATGCTAAGACGTTTCCAGGTTTTAGGACTCATTATTGGGGTTCTCTCTTGACCATAATACCACCAGCAGGGTGGATAGAAAAACATTCAGTTGACTCACAGGTACAAGAGCCTCACCTGTCAAAGACACACCTTCAAACAGGTTGTATGCAGATGCAAATCCCTGCTGCTATGGACTGACTTGCCAAGTCAAACTGAGTCAAGCCATGCCAAATCATGTGCATGGAAAAGTGCTATATGAAAAAATGCTAAATCATCAAGACAAAGAACAAGGAAGCACAGACTGGGTGTGCTTTTGAGCCACATCTGTTCAACAGCCAAGTCCAGCACCAGGGCTTAAAGACTTTACTTCTGTCAGTACAGTATTTGAATGATCACATGTGTAGAGTTCGTGCCATAGATTTATGACGCGAGAGGCCCTGTCTCTGTTAGTGCATGTGACCAAGAGAGAGGGAACAGGGGAAAGAGAGCAAAGAAGTGATACAATGGCATGAAAAGAATAAGAAGTTTGACAAAGGAGTGCCACTATAGCTTACAAGACAAAGTGTCTGTCCCGGTAATCTGAGCGGCGCATTCACACACTCAAACACACACACACACACACACACACACACACACACACACACAACAGGCCTGCGTCCAGTGGTTGAAGGGGAGAAAGGGTGCGGTCGACTCTGTGCATTCCTGATCAGTCATGCCTGAGTGGAGGAGCGTTTCCAGCAGACCTGAGCCCAGATGTGGTTTGCATATGCATTGAAGTTTTCACGCAGACTGTGGTATTTATAAAACCATATACAGATGGTGTATTTCAAAGTAGAAGAACAGGACTGAGGGAGATGTGTGAAAATGTATATTTAATTTTAAATATCCACTTAAATGCAACCTTTTCTTTCTTCTCTGCAGCCTCTAAAGAGCTCAACAATGAAAAAATATAACTTAAAGAAAATAGTTTCCTAAAGTGCACTATGAAATCTGAAACCTGGAACAAGTTGAGTTCAGTATTTTACCCCGAGTGAACCGACAAACTTGAATATCAACATGCAAATGAAACACACTAAGCAAGCCAACATAAGAAAGTGACTAAGTGTCGGTAATCAGCGTTTCAGTATTTGTGTTGATTGATATAATGATCTTTGAGTCTAGTGCAACAGTCCAAAAGGTGTTCCCTACTGGGTGTATGTATGAATTGCCAGACAGCATGTTTGTCATTGCAACAATGTTTAAACTGTGCTTGTGAAATTGTGGCTGAACCTGTTTTTTTTTTTTAAGCTCACAGGTAGGACTGTCCTCAACAAAGGAAGCAGGAGTGTTTTTGGGTGGTGACAAGTTTGTTAGTCACTTTGACAAGCAGCTGTTTCAGGGGAAGCACCAGTCAGGACATAAAAATGTTAATTTTTACTGCACATACTTGAATACAAAGTCAAGCACTGTAAAAATGTGGACGTACGGCAGGTCTGTGTGCACACATTTACGCGCTCAATATGTACACACAGACACACACACAACATAAACTCTTGAAACTTTCAAATGTCTTTCTTTCTTCTCTGCACACACTTGACTGCAAGTGTTCTTGAGTGTATTAATGTGCATGCCTTTAAACGCGATGTTGTGTCACATCCGTGTGGAGCGTTGTGAAAACAGCAAGCTCCATGCTGACAAAACACACGTGGATCTATTCAACAGCGACCTCCCACAGTGATTTTCCAGCAGAGTCAATGCTGAGGAAAATTCCTCAATAGCTCCTCAGCTGTCACTGCCATTTATAAAACCTCCTGCTTTTACCATTCAGTGCTTAATGTTTGACTATTCCTGTCACTATTAGTCTCTCAACTGAGCGGAAGTAGATATCTCGTGTGCTGTGCATGCATGCATAGAACTGTCTATATTGCATCCCAAATGCATTAAATTGTTTCATCACTGCCAGGACAAGGCTGCAACTTAAGATTATTTTTATCAATTCATCTGTTAACGATTTTCTCAAATCATCAATTTGTTGTTTGGGTTACAAAATATCAGGAAATGATGAACACTATCAGTGTTCCGCAAAGCCCAAGAC
This sequence comes from Plectropomus leopardus, assembly GCF_008729295.1. Lineage (NCBI taxonomy): Eukaryota > Metazoa > Chordata > Actinopteri > Perciformes > Serranidae > Plectropomus > Plectropomus leopardus. The sequence goes on along the minus strand of NC_056478.1, from coordinate 12,202,807 downwards.
GATGTCCCTCATTTAAAAAAAAATTTTTTCCAAACCCAAAGATATTCAGTTTACTGTCATAGAGAAGTTAAGAAACCACTAAATATTCACATTTAAGGAGCTGGAATCAGATCATTTGGAATTTTTTTCTTGCTTAATAAAGTATCTAATTATTTGGTGATTAATTTAGTAGTTGACACCTGGTGGATCAATGGCTGCAGCTCTGGCTCAGACTGCAGCTCTTTAATAACAAGGACAGTCTCTTTCCTTAGGCCTTGTGTCCACCTAGCAATTTTTTTCTCCGCGCCGGCATCTTTTTTCAGTTGTTTCCAATAAGGAGCGGTCGTCTATCGCTGCATGTGGCCACCAGGAGAAAAAGCGTTTCACCTGGCGTTTTTTTCCAGAGTGCTCCACCTTTTTTGTACGGCTGCTTTGAGTTGAAAATCTCTGAACTTTGAAGAGGGTGCCTTTGATGTCACCACTGCTGTTTTAGCTAGACTAGTGTACCAACAAAGACTGAGTAACCTGTCTGTCTTACCTGTGTAGTCAACCCTGTTAACGTAGCATCATGTAAGCTTACTAGTTAATGCTAATGCAGAGATATTGTTGTCATAGAAACAATACCAAAGCGCAGTGCGTCATTAAAAGAGTGAGAGTGCTCTTTTATGAAGTATTAGGATGAAGTTCTCCCCAGCGCTCTGCTGTTGTTTTTCTGCTAAAGCGAAAAAACTTAGTTGGACAGAGGCCCTTAGCTGTTATTAGCTAGGCCATAAATAAGCAGATATGGCCACTTTGTTGGTATTGCTTAAGAAATATGCTGTAAGACAGCAGTGCAAACAACTTCAAAAATTGTAGACAATGTGTAGAGATGTATAGTTGTGGCAAAAATTGACAATTAAAACCCAGGCGCTCATTAAATTTCACTTTTCAATATGAGAAAAAAGTGACCAGAAACTGACACGTTTCAAGACTTATCATCAGCATGCAACTGATGAAGATATCTAACTTTTTTTGTCTTTAAATGATATACAATATAACCCTGAGTTGGACACAGTGAGTCAGGACAATGAAAGAAAACACATATGCAACCACCATATCTATGAAATAAAAATCAGCCACTCCACACCATGGTTTTCTATGCTTTCAAATTAATGTCTTACAAAAATCAAGCTGGACTCTCAGGGGAGAGACCTGCGGAATCTAAAGGGGGGAGGGTCGGACAGTCAGACACAAGCGAAGACAAAGTTCAGCTCATGTGCTGACAGCCAATCTGGCAACCCACCAGGAGTCCAATCTGGCAGCACGCCAACCAAAACCCCACTGGGGCCTGCTTACTACAGGTGCCACGGTCTTCTGCTGAAACTGCTTTTCTTTGTGTGCATGAGTGTGTGTGTCTGACATGGGAGTGTGATCGAGAAAAACAAACAAATGAACAAAAAATGGAGGAAAAAATGAATAGGAATATAAAAATAAAACAGCAAAAGTGTTTTTTTAATCAGCATGTGCTAGTTTACAGCCTGCTAAGAGGTGTGAGTGTTATACAGCATGTGTTTACATACATAAAGCCTTTTAACAAGCACACAAGTGAGAGGAAAACTCTAATAAAAACCAGGAAGTGTGAAGTAACAGTAGCAGCAGCCTTGCAGTACAGACTGGAAATGTGTGTGGCCCTCACCCATCATGCCTGTGTATGTGTGTGAGTGTGTGTTTGTACTTCAGGAGAAACACTCAGCACTGACATCAACGCTAATATAGAGAAGAGGAGGGAAATGCAGAAGATGTAGAAGTTGAAAGTGGTCAAGTGGAAAAGTGAGACGGGAGCCAGAAAAAAAGGGCAGAAAAAACAGATAGAATGAAAGTAATTGAGACACAAAATAAAAGACAAAAAGACAGCAAGCGAGCGGGAGAGTAAATTATGCTGATTGAGCAGACGGCAGGCTGGCCGTTATTGTGACAATAGAGGCTGACTTAGGGTCTGGCGTTTTGCCCTCTACAGCTGTGAGCTGTCTGCTGACACACACACACACACACACACACACACACACACACACACACACACACCACAATGCAAAAATGTCCGTTATTCTGAGCTCATCCCTCTTATCCTGGCTGATAGCAGTACATCAACCCAGCACAAGCCTCCTTTAAATGCTGGACTGAGACCAGCTTTAATTTACCAACACACACACACACACACACTGATTCTTGTCTGCAACCTCTTTCCGTCCCGCTGGCTTACTTTCCTTACTCCTGATCCAAGAACAGCTCCCAGAGCAAGTCATCCCGTTAGTGAGGGATTTAAGAGCAGAATCCAGATCAGCAGTTGCTGGCCAGACCAGCTGGCAGCGCTGATTTCCAGCCGTTACACACTGGGGTTTCAAGGCACATTACAGGCAAACCATGGGTGTAATAGGGAGCACACACACCCACACACTCACACAATAGGTCAACCCAAAATAGAGAGTCTGAGTGGAACACACCCACATAGAGTGATATAAACAAAGAGGGAGTTCATATTCGCTATGCTATGATTAACCATATAACGCGACAAGACTGTCAAAACACGCCCATATCCAAACACACACACACAATCCGAAATAGAGTTCCCCAAAGATATTCCTCCCACGAGCTGTCAAAAGTTTGAGCGCAGAGTTCCATCTGGCCACCCTCCATTTCTCTCCCTCTTTCCTTCTCCCCATCTGTCTTTCTGCATCCCTTCACATCCCTTTGTCTCATCTCTCTCCGTCTTTAATCTCCCCTCCTCAACTTGCTTTTCACTGTTTGTCCATCTCAGATCTCACTGTTTCAACATTTCTCTGTCTTTCTCCCCTTTTTCTGAACCTTCTCATCAAGCCGCACTGTCTCTCTTTTCTCAAACATAGTCGGTCTTTGTGTCTCTGCGTTTAGGGGGTGGAACCCAAACTCTCAGCCCACCTCGGACTCAAAGCCAAAGGCCACTGGTCGTGGCCACCCACCCACGGTGCAGCAGCACAGTTGGGACTTTCCCGCTGTGTATGTGTGTGTGTGTGTGTGTGTGTGGCGGCATGTAGCTGGTCTTCATGGCTGTCTGTCTGCATGCATGTGTCTGTGAGGCTGCTCACAGGTGTGTGTGTGTGTGTGTGTATCTAGGCGTCCAAGTGTCTCGGCATGCATTTCAGGCTGTGATTTCTGTGTATGTGTCGGCATATATTTGTCTTTGCATGTATGTACTTGTACTAGCTATGCGTGTCCATCTGTGCACACTTTAAATCCAGTCAGGTGACCACCTCCTGAAGCAGGCAAACAAAGGCCCACCAGATCTGCGCTGACCTGTGAACTCATTCCCCGGTGCTCAAACAGCACACCTTACACCCATCATGACAGCACACATGTATTCAGTTGCTAGCCAAAGAAGAATATTATTTTTCCAATGAAAACATGGAATGCGGCCCCGTCCAGCACAGGTATTGTGTATTTTTCATTGTATCTCAAGTTCCACTCGTACCTCCTCCTCCTGCGGGGCCTCTGACTGTGTTCAAATCAGCTTAGGTTACTTAGGTACTTGGGAAGAAAACCTTCATTATAGCCTCACTCTGTGATTTCATGTGTTTATGTGCAACCTCTGCACTGTACAACGTTTTACACTGTCCTCCCGCAGGCTGTTGTCTTGTGGCACATTTCAGCAAGCATTTTAACAGCTGGAGGTTATGCTGAAGTTCATCCAGCAAATGCTCAAACATTTGTTTGACAAAGGCTGATACACTCACTGCTGGTTCATTTTTCATGCATGTCTCTTTCTACACGCTGGACACACTATTAAAAGTTTTCCTATTACAGAGGTACTCTAGAGATGTTGCACTGGATATTCAAAGTTGTGAGAAAAAGTAAAAGTAAACTAATCGTCATGTGTAAAACTGGTGGAGCGTTCCTTTAAAGGCCCTGATACACCAAGCAGACAGTTGGTCGTTGGTCAGGGACATGTCTTCGGTGTCGCCCTTGTTTTTGCAGTGTATCTCACACTGTTGGCCATCACTGGCCCTTGTCTGCTTTTTTTTGGACGATTCAACATGCTGCGTCAGTGTTAAAGACAGCGGAGCCCATCAGTGAGTGAAATAACCCTGATTGGTGCTTCAGCTCAGTGTACGAGACACAAAATGCAAGTCAGAAAAGTAAATAAAGTAAAGGGTAAGTGAAATCTAAACTTGCAATATTAGGTAAGATTTTTTTTGCAATAGAGCTCTTTAGCAAAAATGGTTTATGAATTTTTGGCTGAGACATGAAGCAACGCAACAGTCAGCTTTCGTCTCCACCAGTTCTTTAATGTTGGCTTGGTGTGTCTGGGCCTTAAGGTTGTAATGAAAACAAGTCACTATCAAGTGACATTGAATTTTACAGTATGATTTTTTTTATCATAATGAATTAATTTTTTGGTAGGGGGGGTCAAGCAAGATGCTAATGGATAACAGCTTTCACTATTCCAGCTTATTAAATCCTGAATAATGAGAATACTTAACTACTTTACATTGTTGTAAAAGTGTTGCTCACAGGGATCTAATACACTTAAAAGTCACATTACGGTGTAATACTGTATTGAGTTACTGGCAACAACCGTCACCAATATGTTAGAGAACCGAGCCAAAACAAAAGTAAATGTCCAAACAGCTATGAACGGTGCTGAAAATGTTTTACGAATTAAGCATGATGATGGAAATGTTGAGACTTCTGAGTCTAATCTCGTGAAAAATCTACCACCCTAAGGTTACAGTTCAGGTTGTCTGAAAGCCAGGGAAAACCCTTCAGGATTAAGCTCTGGCTACACGTGACTTACTGGTGACTGCCAAAAACAATTTGGACAGGAGAGGATGAACCATGAGAGCGATGTACTGTCAACACATGAAAATATAAGCATATGAATCAAAATCTCTCAAAGCTGCTGATAAAATAGCTAACAAAAGTCATGGTTAAACAGAAGGTAGCCTCATCTATATTATTTAGTAAACTGTATTTTTTTCAAGCAGGAATCCTCCATTACTGAAGTGACACAACTAATATTTTGACAATTCCATCATAATCCAGCACCAAGTAGCCTCCACAGTTTTCAGACACTTAATAAAAGTCCAGTCATAAAGCTAGCAGACAGTACTATTAAGACTGTCTCACATACTAAGTGATGGGTACAGCATTGGTTCAGCCAGAAATGTAAATATAGTTATCTGTGGGTGACATGCTGTCTGTTGGTCTCTGTGTTTCTGGGGGTAATCTGCACACATCCCACTCGTCTAGACGCCGCAGTCACTCCATCATTAAAGGACAACACCATAGCAGCTAGATTTCCCCAGATCAAAGACTGCTGCCTCACAACTGGCCTCGCTTCAGTGTGGTTTAATTACTTTTTCAGTGCCACACTTTGAATCTGAGTCAGTCAGTTTATGTAGATCTTGAGGCATAACAGGTTTAGAGGCAAATGAAACGGCATTGAGAGGCTTTGTAAACCTTTCGGCTCAATGGGTTACTGATCATGAGCGATCTGGTTCTATATAAACGCACAGTTAGAAATATTTTTGTAATTTCATTTCTGTATTCATGATTTCTGTCAGTGCTCTCCTCTGTGATTTGAAGTGGGCAGGGCTCAGTTGAGAGAAGGTGATGTCACAAACGTACATGCATAAATCAGGATTAAGCTCTATTTGAAGTAAATAACTGATGACTTTGTGTGGTTGCTTACTGGCTAAAGCACAGTCAACCCAATTCTGATCAAACCAAACTATCACAGTCCTGGTGGAGAAGATTGTATAGTGTTAAACTATAATAACTTTCACTTTGATTCCTGCTTCATCATATAAACGAATTAACATAAATAAATACTTGGGGGTGTCCAGATTTATTAATTTCTTATTACTTCATGGTGTGATGATTACTAAAACTACACAGTAGGGCTGTGCAATGTGACCAAAAGCGCCATCACCCTAAAAATAAAAAAATCAGTCAATATCGACAATTATCGTGATAAATATCAGATTATTATAAGTTTAAATGGCGATTTTTGCTTCTGAGGGAAATCTAAATAATGTCATTAAATAAAAGACAAAAATCTCAACTGTGGTCAGAACAGTAAGTTTGAAAGCCAAAGTATGTCATTTCTGCCGTTTCTCAACCAAAACAATGACAAAAGATTGACGTTATGACATTACAGCACACATTAGCTCGGTGGTTGGGCTTTTCTTCTTCTGTTTGATGGTGGGTGGTAACTTTAAGCAGCATCCCTCTCCCAGTGTATGGGTGGCTTAATCATATTGAACATTTATCAAACAATTAATACATATTTATCAAGGAAAATTATATCAAGAAAATTATTGTTATCGTTTTATCGCCCAGCCTAACCACACAGTCAAATACTTTTATCCCCACAAGAAAGGAGAGAGAACAGAGAGTTCATCTAATTCTTGCCCAAAGGCTCATATAATGAGATGAAAATAAGAGAGTTAATAACCTGCAGAGACAAAGATGAGTCTGACTGTGGCCCACAGCACTACAGCACACACACACACATCATGAACACACACACACACTTAACCTCATTTCAGAGTAAGAAAGCCCGGGAGTCTGTTCAGCACAGACCTATGCCTGAGTGCACACATAGATACACAACAGATATAAATCTCTGATTGAATCTCTTCATTTTCCATTCAAAAACAAAGCGCAGAAAAATCTGTCTCCCAGGTGGCATCTTGACTGATGAAATAAACACTGTCAACTCATATTCAATGTCTTTTCATATTTTTTTCCCAGTTGTCATTCAAAATTATTGCTGACATATCAAATTTACAGGCAACCTCAAGATACTCAACCAAGCCAAACTGAACTGAAATGACTTGAACTGTTTCAAACTGAGCTGAACCGAACTGAATGGTGGAGCTTAAAACTTCAGTGAGTCGATTGAAAACAAATTGAGCCTTAACCCATTTTCAACACACAGATGTTTTAACAGCAGCCACATGCTGGTAAATACAGTTTGTGCTTTCCATTTCTACAGGCATACATTTTCCATATTTAAACAGATTTTAAAGACTCTGCTCAGAGTGATGCAGTACATGATGATAATTTCTGGTTTTGTTTTAGTGGCTAATTTAACATTTGGCCAAAAGTCAGCACCTGAAAATTCATTAACGTTTGCCTTTTACGTTATCGGTTGATATTCACCTTGTTGACCTTTATCGGCCTATCAGTAAATAAGCGGACATTCACTGGTGCCAACAGCTGATGTTTTTCTGTTGTGTCACATCAATTTTGCACAGGCTAAAAAGCAGGGCTTGACAATAACATCGCCCTGGGGACAATATAAAACACGTTTGGGATGAATGGGGATCTTCCTTGGGATGTAATAATGAAGATTGCTTTGTTTCCCTGGAACAAACGGGGGAATAAATAACAACAAAATCAAAAACTACCATATAAAAAACACTGGTACTGGCTAACGGCCAAATTGTTATTTTAAACATTGGTATTAACCTAGAATTTTATCAGTGCATCCCCAAAAATGAAAAAACATGCCTAAACAGACTTTCACAATTATAAATAGGATGGATAAATACTCTCCATTCCAGTCTTAACTTCCCACTTCCCAAACCCTTAAAAGACCCTGAAGTAGAAGTTCCCCTTCCTTACAAAAACATTTTTCCTGGTAAAATAATAAAAATGGCTCGTAAATCTTGGGATCTAAGTGGCCGGTCGGGCTGGTTGGACCTGTCAGCTATAGCTGCAGGCTGATGGCTACAGAGAAAGAGGTCCAGTGTGAAGAGAAGTGATATGGGTCATAGGGGTGTGAGAGCAGGTCAGTGCACTACAGTGAGAAAACACTTAAGGGCTGAACTGAAGGAACTGGAGTCTCTGTGGGTGGTTACCGAAGGCGCTCCAACTGTGTATGACTGTGGATTCATGTGTGTGAGTTATACAAAGAAAGAGCGACGAAAACAGAACAGCGCCTGTGGGCTCTGCATGGTACAGCATTGACAAAACACTGAGGTTAATGATCTCACTCAGGCACAGTGCACGCTTTTATTGTCTGTTCCCACGTCAAGAGGACATCCCTTAAGTCTTTTCCAACACCTGAGAAGCACACTTTTGCAAATATTCACCGACTCCAAACACAGCTGACCTAATTTAATCACATTCCTGAAAGGTTCATCTTCCAGCTCAACAGGTATCGTCATTAAACTAATCTGTAAATCATCAGCTCTTGGCGTCATTCTGAAATTACGTTGCATTGTAGTCACTCTGACAGTTCATCCGTAGGGCTTTATAACTTCCCTGAGGGGGAAAACGCGAATGGAATCCGACAATAAAAACACAAAATAGCATGAATTTGCTGAATCTAAAAATCAGGAGCCATTGTAAGTATTTCTCTTTTTTCACAGCCCCTTAGCTCAATGAACAGGAAAAGACTGTGTTGCCATGTTTTGGTGTCATTTAGGGGCACGTTGCCTCTGGCTCTGCTCTGAGTTAGTGTTTCTTGGGCGAGGCGAGGCTCCTCCAAACACACCCGGTGCAAAAAGTTATGTCAGGCCGATACATACAATCAGCCAGCTGATCGGGCTTATCAGCTCTTCTCTCTGAGACTTCACTTTGCTCTCTCTGGTTTGACTGTGGAGATGCAGTTAAATTAGACTGCGAAGATGCAAGTGACAGCAAGCTTGACCGCCAACTTTTTCTCATTATGGTTAAGCAAGGTCAACTACTGTGCTACTGTGATTTCGGGGTTGCTTAGTGACAGCGTCTGATGTTTCTGTATCAAGCTATCCCTCACTTGCATCTCTGTGGTCAAACTATCTGTAAATGCATTGAAATGGCCCTGGATATACATATGAACACATCTGCTTTTCAAAATAAAGTGTAGAATACATTAAGAAAATGAGATTTACTGGATTACCTTCTCAGGAGGTACAAAAAACTTTACCCATGTCCCTTATAAATTGAGAAATCCTACTAAATTGTGAGGGAAATTACTTAATTTTTGATGCTGGGTTGACAATAAAATTATTGCCGGACCCTGCGGTTATGTGAAAGAGGGCCTCTGAAACAAGTCACCAATTCTTTAATAATTCTTTACCATAGGAGTGCTGTGCATTTACATTACAGCACTTACATTAAACATCAGCACAATTTAGCCTTTCCTCCATCCAGAGTGACTAGGTTACACTGCCTTCCACTGTCGCTTTTACTTTTGCAAATTTAACACCTATGCCACCAAAGCGTCAAAGCTGAAAAGAATCTGCACCTCCAACGCGCTATCGCTAAAAAAAAAAATAAAAAGTCGCCTTGGAGGACACGGGGCCTTACAGCTAAGTTCAGAGCAGAACAATATGAAGCTCAGGTGTGAAACACTGTTTTTTAAAAAAGGATAGATTTTGTAACTGTATTGGAGCACTTTCGTTGATTAAAAAAGCAGGCAGTGTTGTGGTACATGAAATCATTTATAAATTTTAAATATTTCCTAATTGAAGTGTTGAAATTGTATTCATCCACCACAGGATGAGACACTTTTTGATGACAAACAATGCTTAGAGTGTAAAAAAAAAAGAAAAGATTTTAAGTAAAACGGAATCTTAAATAGTTTTCCAGTATAAAAGGAGACAATGATGGAGGTGGTGATGAAAAGAAAAGAGTAGAGCAGGTGAAGTGGCAAGCATTACTATAACATCTGGACTTTGAGAGAAAACTGTGCTGTGTTATAAATCTGAGGAAAAATAGTTTGTCAAATACCAGTGTGTCGAATAAAAGCACTTACCTGTGGAGTTATACAGGCAGAGTCATGGAGGGGTCAGGTCCCAGAACAAAACCATGTGGAGAAAAAAGGAGAGCACCAGTACAGTACGTTAGTTTTATTTGGCAGATTTTATTCTCCCAAGAGTCTTAAAATAAGTGCATTCAAACTTGAAAGACAGGGGAAAAGTTTCTACTGTGTGTTCATACTGAGCGGTCTTGGAGCAGAGGAGAAGTGACACCAGCCAAACACAAATGTTGAGTTTTTCATCTGTACTTTGTTTCATTTTGGCAAAGACAAAGACTTCATCATGATCTGAATATTTTGTTTCCTCAGTTAGCCTATATAACAATTTGGTGGTCTCTAAATATTGTGTTTACAGCATGAAAAGAATGAATCAAATCCCTCAAAATGTTGCCATCACTTCTTGATTAGTTACAGCAGCCATCTGTCGGAAATTCTGTGAATTTAGTAATTGAAATGACCACAGCAGCACGACAGTAACAGCTCTCTGCTCTGATCAGGAGCCACACAGCTATTATCAGAACCAGTTTGTTTTACATGTTGCGCAACAATGAGAGAACTTCAGATCACAACAAGCAAAAATACCCCCAGGAGAATTTTGTTTGAGTGCAGTTGAGGGCTGTGACGGTTTATGCATTTGTGCCAAACTGTCACGGTATGGGCATCGCAGATCAGTGCATGCAGCCACACGCAGAACAAATATGTTTTTTGAATGGTATTTAGATTGATGCACATAATGCAGAACCAGAGTTCACAAACATGAGTCCCGCCCAGAATCTTTCAGCTGTAAGCCAATAGCAACGTTGCTAGAGTTAGCGTAATTTGCATGCAAGCCGGTCATTCTCTCGCAAGCGCAGTCAGATAGAACAGCAACAGAGACAGAGGTGTGTATAAGACGAGGACGGTGTGTCAGTGTTGCTCTACTGTTGTAGGATATGAGAATGGAAAACACATTGAATATGCAAATACTTTTGAAAGCATCACCCAGATGTGCCAATTACCAGGACGAGGCAAGAACAAACCAGAGCCAAACTTCTTCTCCCCGCTGCTTTCCAGCAGTCTTTAGAGTAGAGCTGCAGTGGTATGAGAGTTTCACGGTACTGTATCAGAAAATATTGCTTCACAGTATCACAGTATTACAGAATTATTATTATTACTGTTAAAAGCCAGAATGACTCTTAAAGGAATTATATCATTAGTGTTGGTTTTGAATGAGTAAATATTTTATCATTACAGTTAAGACTTGAAGCCACTTTTTAATTTAAGTATGTATAAGACGTTTCCCTTTTGAAAATAACTCAAAGATTCTCCATCCAGTTGCATTTTTTTTTGTTTCAACACTGTAGATCAGCAAATGTACACTGTATGATAATTGTCACCTTTTATATCACAGTATACCTTAAAAGCGGTATATCGCTGCAACCCTACTTTAGACAGAAAACATTACCGACAAAAAATTTAAAACGTAATTGACATTTACAAATATCAAAAGGTAAGAGATACACTTGGATTTTAACCATGCATTACTGGAGGATTCTACCGTAGAGCACATCTGAAAACTCAACAAAGTTTAAAAATTCCAGATTTGCATATGTTGATAATAACAAACCTGGTTACACTGGAGAAGATTAATATATTGTTCATTCTGAGATCACAGCAGAAAAAGCATCGGGGCGTCATCAAAGATTGTATAAGGCCCCTAAATCAAGCACTTCGCAAAAAAAGTGGAGTATGAACCAAACCGTGACTTTAATGTGCCATTACACCCAAAGTGCAGATCAATGCTTATATATCTGAGGGTCGTGTCACAACATATCTGCTTATTCCACCATTTGATACAAAACTTTAAATAGATCTTTAAAAATGAAGCTTATCGAGAGTTGTCAGGACATTCGAGTAATTGAAAACAAACACTTAAATAGCCAGTGAGTAATGTCCTTGGAGAAAGAGGAAACGTTCATTTACTGGCAGTGAGACGCGTGATGTTTCTGGGCCTGTGGCAGTTTGAGTATGATGTATGGGTGAGTGTATTCCTGCTCATGTTAACACCTTACAACAAGGTCTTTAAAATGTGCTCCAATTTCTTTCCAGAAAGCAACATCCAAAATACCTGAAGCTTTCAGAGCAAAGAAAAGGCAATTTCAACTCTTACTAACCAAGCCAGAATGATAAAGAAACAGAGGGAAGAGGATAAGGTGCTGTGGATTCTTGTCAAAAAACCCTCTGTTTATGACTGCAGTGTATGAGTCAGTGCTCAGCAAGGTCATTAAGACTGATGTGAGGAGGAGGATCAGAGAGAGAGGCTGAGGGAGGTAAAAGAGCTTCAGACATGAGACTGACTGATACAGAGACACATATAAGACTCTGGGACTAATCACAAATTCATCTGAATATTTCATCAAAAACATATATTAATTTTCTGTCTCAATTCAGACAAGGTCAGAGATCAAACTTATCTTCTTCAGGTTGGGTGACAACACACTGAGAAAAAATAATTTAAAATTAAATGTACAACCAGTTTCCCCTGCACACTAAATGATTAGCACTGCTGCTTTATAAAAAAATTCCCCATAGGCAACCAATTAGCTATCTCTACTTAAAGCAGCCAGAGTCATAGACTAGCAAAGATTATTAATCGAACACCCCCAGATAAGGGTGCTCCAATCCATTGACCACCAATTGTTATAGGCGAAAATGCATTCTTAATATTCTGAAGGCCAATCAGAAGAGCTGATCAGAAGACACAAAACATGCTGGACAATCTCTCAATGCAGGTTATCATCTCGACCTTTTCCATCATTCTGTGTCCCCTCTCTAAATCCAGACCTTTTGGGGGGGGGGTCATGAACAAAATGTAAGTGGAGCTCTTAATGGGTTCTTTTTTTCCTCAGCAGCAGTTTGTGAAGTTTAAGTTGCATGGTGGATGATTGATCTGTAGATCCAGTCAGAACAAATCAGATCAGGTTGATGAATTAGAGGAGCAACTGCTGCAGAGGCGAGTAAATGCACTTATTTTGGACACAGCACAATTACCAGATAAGTTTGACTTTCACCATGCCTGACGCTCTGCCGCTCCATCTGTGCCCAGAGTACACTGTGTGTGTAGTGCAATGAATAACTGATTCATCCTGATTCATAATCAAAAAAACTAAAAACTAATCAAAAAAAATCTCCCTGCGGTGCAAAATAAAACATATGCACTTTAGCACTGCGGCTGGAAAACTCTAAGGAGAAACACTAGTGCAGTTCATTTCAAATTAACAAACATCATTTTTCTATCTCGTCTAGCTCTTATCTTTCCATAAGGTGGAAACAGAGAAAAAAGGAGAGAACTGACCAAAGAAAATTAGATAATGAAAGACAGTTAAAAGGAAATGCACATAATAAAAGTTATATAAAATGACATTTGGGGACATAAGATTCAACATCATCTGTGACAAAACAAAATTATATTGGGAGAAAGGGAGACTGTAAAAATTGCATAGTAACTGATAATGTGGGTGAAAAATAGAAAATCCAAGAGATGTGATGATGTGGGTGACAGAAATGTGTTAATGAATACTACAGCAGCACTGCTAATAACCAGTCACACTTGGTTAGTAAGGTAGGTGTGTGTGTGTGTGTGTGTGTGTGTGTGTGTGTGTGTGTGTGTGTGTGGGTGTGTGACAGGGAGAGAGAACCTGCTGCTCGATACAGGTCAGTGAAGCCTCTCCTTCTGCTACACAAAGGATGACTGGGCGGTCATTAAAATTAAAAGACCTCCCATTGAAATCATTATGTTTTCCACCATGTCAAGAACTTTCAATATTAACATATCAACATTTTATTTTTTAATAAGTTCGTTATTTAGTGAAATTCTATGTTCTACACAGTTGGAGCAGAATTTTAACCACGAAATACAGACTTATTTAATCCAACAATCCAATACAACAGCCCTTTGACAAATCTGCTTTTTTTCTTATCTTATCAAGTTTTGTTGTAGGAAGACAAATAATTAAAACCTTTCAATATAAAGCAACATCATAACCAGTTCAGTCTTTTAAAATAATAATAATGAACACCTGTCTAACAAAGTGTAAACAAAGACATGTTACATGTTGAATTTATGGACTGTTGAATTGAATTATATTTGGATTACTTTGATGTTCTTAATAAACAAACAATTCAAATAAAAAAATTAGCAGAAATGTTTTCGATGCATGTGGGTTCATGATTTTTTTTTTACAGTATTTCATGAATAAATTAATGCATAAATAAAATGCTGATTTTAATCTTTTGAATTCTTGCAATTTAGACTAGAAATATACCAACCTCAACATAAGTAGTGTGTTTCCACTGTTCACAAATATGAAACCTCTTATTAATAATACAGTGAGTAAACACAGGCTAAATTATTTAAATGGCCGCTTACAAATAGTCACAGTGTGTTACTGTATTAATCATCCTGTGGCACCACGCCTGTCCTGAGTGGACTAAAGGCTGCACCTTCTGACCTGCCTAAGTCTGTGACACTGGACAAAGAAACTAAATGCCACCTGCTCATCCCAAAAGAATCATTGTGATCTATTTAAACATCCAAGCCCAAAGACTTACAAAACAACACATACTCTTCTTACAATGCATAAAGTTCATGACAAATAGCCTGCTAGACCAGTTTTTTATAACTCACGTGTCAGCAGTAATTAAAAAATAGTTGAAATCAAAGGGGAAATGACTGCACCTGTTACCATTGACACAAATACAAATCAGAGAGATAATAAAAAAACGTCACCTGCAGTAACAGGTCCGGCTATCTCTCCATTAATTTCCATTCACTCTTCTTCCCACTTTTCAGCTTAATCCCAGAATCCACTCCTGCTGCTCTTTAGCGTATCATCCCAGCAAACCAACAGCCTGAACAAAGCAAGTCTTCTGCTTCTGCTGATAACCACAGGCTTTGTATCTCTATCTCTCCCACCTCTCTTTTTCCAATTCACACTCTTCACACATTTCTCTTTCTATTTTAGCTCCCCTTCACACCCTCTGCCGGTTTATTTCTCCACTGAGCTAGTTGTGAACATGTGTGAGTGTGTACAAATAATTTGCATAGACACACATTCACACAAGGAAACAGAAACACAAACACACACACACACAAGCCTACCTGCATAGGGGTTCCTTCTTTGCTTCCGACTCCAAATCCTAATTCCTTTAACAGGCATGATGTTATCTGATCACTGCCCTGCTACAAACATGGTGCAAAGCGTGGCCCCTACACAGCACCAAAAGTACCATAACATCAGTTTTAAGACGACACACACTGACACACACACCCACTCACAATCACACTCTGCAACCTCTACACCGCCTCGCTGCACGCGTGCAGAGCCCACACACACGTTGGCCAATCAAAAACCTGTCACAAAGAAAGAGGGGTGTGTTTGAGGAGGGAGTGGTGTATTCAAGGGGGCCCCTAACCGGTAACCTCTCAACCCCGAGGTTGCTACGGTGATGCGGATGCTATCTGCCAGTGGCAGTTGTTGCCGGGGCGATTCAGCATGGCCCGTACGCTCTTCTAACGGTTCCTCAGGCTCCTTTCAGTTATCAAGTTGGGGGTCATCGACACATGCACAGTCAAGCACACACTTCTGAAATGGGGTCTTTGTTAAGTAAAGCTGCTGAGCAATCAAGCCTGAAGAACGGCCAGGTTTAATTTGATGTGAGTCAGTTTGGTGAAGAAGAACGTGGCCTTCAGATGGCTCTTATTTAAACACAGGAAGAGAAAAAGTTTCAAACACATGAATGAAGTTTTGTGAAAAAGATCAAAGTTTATCTAACTTTGAAACTTGAATCTCATACATACATTTTCATGTCTTTGGGTAGGTGTGTTTCAGAGCTTTTGAGCTGGCTTGATTCTGCAGCTGAGCCCAACTGAGCAAGACACAACCCGCTGCGTTTGGGCCAAGCAGGGCCATAATTTCTCAATATTCCTTCGGGTTTAATCAGGCTGGGTTCTTATTAATGTAACTTTTTTTTCTTGGATGAAACTGGCAGTTCTCATGCATAAATGGCAGGAGCTGCATTGGACTGAATCTAGAGGGAGAGGAAGAGGAGGGACTGCAATAAATTAATTAATATTAAAAAAGTTAATGTTCTAAATCAGGCTCAGATCCAAAACTGCTGCGGTGGTTCATGATCAGGTCAGGCTTGGAACATAAACACTTCAAATGCAACATAATAACCCTTGTGTCTCTGCTACAAGTTTTCTTCTTTCTATGCATCTTAGCCTTTTCCAGCCTTCTAGCTTTCCTCTATGTCCTCTCTCCTCTCCATCCACTCCTCTCCAGTCCTCACCAGACAAAGAGCTTTCTCCATCTAATGTGATTATGGAGGGCTTTCACAAACATCAATCACACTCCTGAAGCACACAGTCTTCAACTGAAGCAGAAAAGATAGGAGACGCAGGTTTGGTAGGACTGGGACGGGCTATAATTCTGATGTTGCCTGCAACCGCATGTGTCTTCTGCATGTCATTTTAAGTTTGTATAAAATCAACTCTGACCTAAAGTATGTTTGAAGCCAGCGAAAAAAGTAATTATGTGTGCGAAAAACCCTCAGCACCGGTGCTTACATTGTTTGCCTTAATCATAACCTGCAAAGCATCCGGAAACTTTTTGACTATCCCTTTCCGCAGGACAATCCATCACTACTGTTCTACTTTTCCAATCCAGCAGGAAACAGCAGTGAGAGACGTGTCACATCCTGTGGCTGGTGACGCTGCCCTGGATGAGGGAACAATCAGAGGGAACAATCTCAGGGAGGTGGACTGGACGAGGCAGCTGTCCGATGAAGAGCAGGTCTGAGTCTATGGTCAGGGGTCTGGGGTGTGGGGAGGATGGCGACGGATACAGGAAGTGGAACAGGATATAGCTGACAGCGCCATCTCCCACAGGATGCTGGAAAATGTATCTCTGACAAAGGGTTGGTTCATGTATTTTAGTGTGAAGTGTGGACAGGGAAAGGAGGTCAACACAAGTTCCTTTCCGACTGTAGTAACTTTCCCCAGAGACTGGGAACCATTTAAGGGACTCATTGCGTTTAGACCACAAGGACCAGGGTCTAAAATAGGTTCTGGGGACATTATTTTACCCCCCAAAAAGGCTATGATCAGGGAGTAGTCCTTTCTAAAAGTACAGGAATTTTTGGGGCAGAGTTTGCAAACATAAACTTCACTCTGATTCATTCTGAAAACAAGGAAGTATTGATTTAGGACCATTTTTGGATAAGGGGAAATCATTTCTCTTTGTTTGATCGCATTACAAGACATTAGGCTTTACTGTCATCTTCCCAGCTTAATTCAGAAAAGAAAGAAAGAAAAAAACTCCCAGTAAGCTAAGAGTGACAGCCCTGCAGTGCTTTGAGACAGCCAGAGAATAAGAAAATTTAAATGTCATTTTATGATTGTTTTCACAGCGGTTATGTTCTAAAGCACAAATAAATAACTGTCACACACTCGACAAATAATTTATTGTGGAGACGGATGCTCTCAGGCCACGTTTAGATGAGAATGGCCCTACTAAAACCAGAAAAGTTTTCCTTTGCTTTCAAAAAAAATGTTTGTTCATATTATAAAATTATGAAAACGATCCTCATGTACACGGGTCAAAACAACTGAGCCGCTGCAGAATGAATGCAAGGCCAATAGTCGGTGGTACAATTTTGTAATGACACACGATAGAAGAACTCAATGTGCATGCAAAAAGTGCGGCCATGCCATTGCCCTTCTCACAGGATCCTGCATATTGCCAGACTACAAGGTGACAAGATACCACTCTGGAACGCTGTTTCAAAAATTTGTGTTTTCAGGTCCCCAAAACGCCGTTGTCGTGTGAACGAAAGGCCAAGCCACAACACAAGTTTAACGTTTTATGCAAGAACCGTTGCCATGTAAATGGCCTCTTAGTATCATTTTCCTTCTCTGTATTTCATTTATTACACCCAACTTGCAGCAATACTACACAGCACAAAACATTGTCGCAACGAGACTAAAAGAAACAGGTGGGCACAGTGAACTGCAGGCTGCAGAGAGTGTTTAGGTTGCTTTTTTCATACATCAGTGGACTAACTTGTCCAATCTCCATGAATCTGAAGATAACAATGAGCTGAGCTTTTCAGTTCCTTGAAAACTTGTCCCTGGGACTCACAGTCCTGCAAACTTTGGGTCAATTCATGGCTTTAAATGCCCAGATAGAGTACCGGTCAGGGAGGGAGGAAAATGAGCTATAGAGATTCAGTGCACAGTGAGTAACAAGAACACTCAATACTTTCACTCAAATCAAATCAACATGCTCTCTTTCTTTTATCTTTTCCTTCCAACCCAATGACCGGCAAACTCCTTCAACCTGTTTGCAAAAGGTTTTGCATAAACCTGTTTTTCACCTTTTCTACAAAGCACTGCTTTACGAAAGTTGTGCATGTTTACACCTGAGAAAATCCCTGTACAACTGCAGTCTTTAAAAGTGGGTTTTACCAATTTTAGTTCTGATACTTCTTCTCCACCCCCCCCCCCACCCCCCCCCCCCACCCAATTCATACATTTATAATGGACTGAATCTTGATTAATCCTATTATATTTCATTTCCTTCACAACCAAATTTTCTAACTCCATCTCTGAATTCCTCACACTCCTCCTGTTCTCACATGTCACTGTAACTTTTCTGTCTGCCAGAGCAACATGACAAAAACAACCTGGTACATATGAAACATCAGAGTGGCACCAGTATTCACTCACAAATATGTGTGTGCACACATTTCCACAAAGTAAGGATTTCCTCCACTGTTTCATTCATTATGCATTTCCTTTCCTCCTTCCTCTCCTCGTTCCCAACGACTCTTCACTTTTCCCTACCTAAAAAAATCTCTGGTGATAAAAAATAGCATTGAGGCACACACATACCGTAAGAGAAATATGAAAATGAACAAAAAGAGACCAGCAGCTAAATAAAAAAAAATAAAGTCAAAGAGTAAACAACTACAAAACCTCAAAAACCCTCTAAAAATGCTGAACAGACCAAGTACAGTTAAGGTCAGATGTGTTTTGAATATGAACATGTACATGTTAACACACCACACACACATGCACGCGTGCACACACACACAAACATACAGAGAGAGGCTTCGCTGCTGTGGTTGAATGGGTTTGGTCTGAACTGACATGCGGGAGTGAAAACACTGCCACATGGGCTGCCTTGCATTTTAACTCTGCCTTCACACTGATGGGTGTGTGCGTGTGTGTGTGTGTGTGTGTGTGTGTGTGAGTGTGTGTGTGTGTGTGTGTGTGTGTGTTTGAGAGACCAGACCTTTTCTCACACTCCTCAGCATTTGGTGCCAAACTCACACTCATTAGCACCATGAGAAAAGTCGACAAGGCCTTCAATCAGACACATAAACAGCTCGGGGATACAGCGGCGCACACACAGATCTGCACAGGGAGTGAAACACACACACACACAAACAGAGGACAAGTCTCGCTGTCTGGCACCAGAGAGACCACAGAATGAAGCAATCAAGATGTTTGATTGAGCTTAGAAACATTTGGTCATGCATGTATCCCACGATTCCTGAGTCAAAGGGACACAAGAAAGAGTGAGCACAGACAGACACAAACACACAATTAAAACAATTTGTCTCATATTAACACTAGCTCTGGGAGTTATGAGACTTGGTGCACCGTGACGCAGCAGTATGTGCATGTGAACTTGGGTACGTGTGTCTGGACAGTATCAGAAGAGGACTGCAGCAGAGAAAAGACAGCCACCGAGTGCTATCAGTAAATGTCACCACCACACAGTAGCAGGGCACACATGAAAAAGACGACAGGAAGTGTGTCTGTGTTGCATCTCATTCACATGACATTCACTTGTTGGAAGGACAAGTGAAAGCAATGCCTGTGTGTATTTGTCAATCAATTAATTTAACATTTAATTTTGAATGCTGCCTCTATTTTATAAAGGCACATGTGTCAAAGTCAGAGTTTTTCAAATAAAGCCGCAGCTGTTCCGCTTACAAATGGGGATATTGCTCCCCTAACTCCCACCAGTCTTGATTATTTCTTAATGAATTTATTTTGGCCTTCACTTTTTTCAAAATGACAGAAATTCGGGAAGCCATTATTCCATCAGGCTTGCATTTCTTTTGCTCTGTCATCTGCCTTTGTGAGAAGCTCAGCCTTAGCTAATCTGTGCTGGAGGAACAAAGCGCTCTTCATGTTTAGTGCCATGAAGCAATCAATCATGCACAATACATTACAGCTGCGAGCTCAACTAATAAAATGCTTCACATTGATTTATTGTTACTAATAAGCTTCATGTAGTGTCTTTATAATGTTGACACAATAGGCAACAGTGCAATGCATTAATTAAATGGGCCAAAAACTAAGCTGAGGTTAATCACTGCTCCTCTGAAAGGTGCAGTTCACCCCCAAATCAAAAACATTTTTCCTGTTACCTGTAGTGCTGTTTATCAAGCTAGATTGTTTTGGTTTGAGTTGCAGAGTGTTGGAGATATTGGCCGTAGAGATGTCTGTCTTCTCTCCATTATAATGGCACTACATAGCACTCGCCTTGTGGTACAAAAATAGAGTCCACACACTTGATGATGCTCCCATGAACGTTTATTACTTCCAAGAAACATCACACATGGTGGTAATAAATGTTCATGGGAGCATCATCTACTGTGCAGACTCAATTTTTTGTATTTTGGTAATCTACTTTTTTTCTTTCCAGCACCTAGTGTTTTACTGCCTTTGGATGTGTGTGCTGCTAGACATTTTTTCTACTCAGCCTGTGGTGTTCAAAATGCCAAAAAAAAAAAAAAAAGATTTGAAAAACAGAACACCTATGTTGCTTTCCAGAAATCATGATCCGGTCAATCCAGGTCCCGAGGAAGTGTGCGGGGCTTCGAAGCCAATATTTGTAAGTGGCAAAACAGTGGTACTTGTAAATTGTTAAATCAGGAAAGCACTTGAAGAGTGCTATAAAAATAAAACCATTGTTATTGTTATTATTGATCACATGATGCCATTTGACCCAAAAATGCTTTTTCCCAAAGATTTACATTGGGAAAGAGATTTGATGGCACTGATCATCTGGGTAATTTCATACACGGCCATTGAACCATTTTGGCTTCATGAGTCTCTGAACAATTCTCATAGCAATGAACAGGGCCCCGCTGACAATGCTGTAGACAGATTTCTCTCATCAGTAACTTAAGATGATTCACAGACGTTGTGAAGTAGCTTCATATAGGAACCATTTTCTGTCTACTGAACTACATCTGCCAACTGAATCACCGTGCAGGAGGAGGCGTGCATCTACTCATGGATGAGATGCTCGTGCATGTGACAACGCGAGATGTGAACATTATTGGCATCCTCCGTGGCTGAGCTGCAATATTTGTTGACTCAGTGGTGCAAGGTGAGCTAGCAGTAGATGCAAACTCCCTTCTGCATGGTGATTCAGATGGCGGGTGTAGTTCAGAGGGGAAAAAAATGTCGCTTTGATGCTTTGAAGCCCACCCTGCAGAAGTCCCTGGTTGCTACACCCGAATGCTGCGTGCAATACTCAACATCAACCAGGGTGAGCGCGTCACCATCAAGAATCATAATCGAGAGCTGCATTGTGTGAGCTGGAAAATATCATCCAGGAGAATGAGACTGGTCGGTCACTGCCAGAGACACCAGTAGCTCCAAGCCAGCAAACTGGTGCTGTGGAAGCAAATGCATGGACATGTTCCAAAAGGCTGTCCCATATCCTAAAGATGTCCTCCATAAAGATGCAGGAGTAGAAATCACTAACAAGCTACCAGATGCACGGAGGATCGAGATGGAGACACCGATGGAGGGCTTGTCTGAGGATGACTAATGATGACTGAGCAC
Organism: Plectropomus leopardus; assembly: GCF_008729295.1. Classification (NCBI taxonomy): domain Eukaryota; kingdom Metazoa; phylum Chordata; class Actinopteri; order Perciformes; family Serranidae; genus Plectropomus; species Plectropomus leopardus. The sequence goes on along the minus strand of NC_056478.1, from coordinate 12,181,151 downwards.
CACAAGCCGAGGGCCAGAGTTCCATTATATTGCAGAGAAGGCAGACATCTCTGCGGCCGTTATCTCCAACAATCAGTGACTCACACCACAACAATCTAGATGGATAAATGACACTACAGGTAAAAAGGAAAAATTACTTTTAAACCTGGGGTGAACTCTCCCTTTTCTCCCCTCTCTATCATTGTTTAGAAGAAACTCATAGACTGAAATGAAGATAACAGCCAGATTTGCTGGAGGGTTACAAAAGATACGGAGAGAAAAGGTTTTAAAAACAAACACACACATACACAAGGGAGAGGATATGATCCTCGTGCATGATATTCATATCAAGCTCAGTATGTGCGGCCATGTGCAAAAGAGGAATGCAAAGTTTGGATATTGGACATGACATCTGCTGCAATGATACTATAGTCTACATTCATCTTTCTTCATGGGTAAATGAAACTGTGACCTGCCTCCATTTACAGTGTCCTAGTGACCCACAAGGAAAACAGTCACAGAGAGCAAATGTGTGTGTGTGTGTGTGTGTGTGTGTGTGGATGTAAGTGTACATGTGACTTGTGGTGTTACTAAGTTCCACGCTGTCTGGGCCACACTACGAGCGACTCATAGGCGTGAGCTCATACAATGGGCCTCTGTGTTAGGCTGGGTGATGGGGAGGAGAGATTACGAGAAGAGAGAGGGGCTGAAATGGGAAGGGCAGAACCACACATCTATGTAAAGTCAGAATTAGTAGTTCAACACGCAGTTCAATACTGTAAGTGTGTCTGTCAGTATAAGATTAGAGTAGTTAGAGTTTACACCTTGTTTCGCCACTGTTTCGTTCTGTGTCCTAATTTCCGTAAGGAATACAGAGTACATCCTAAATGTCCAATGTGAGGAAGTATATCTCTTTACAAATGGACAGAAACACCACTGTAGAAATGGCACTAAAGTTAATTTTGAGTGTTTTTTGTTGTCCAAGCTTGTGGAATATGCACATGAAGCACTACAGAGACAAAGACCAGAAAAATAATGCATGGCGACAAATACCTGAGAAGATAGGCCTGTGGTGTATTTTATGAAATATTTTGTTACACTATGCATGTGCTCCTTATGTTAGACAACTAGCATACTACCTGTTAGCTAGTTAAACATGGCAACGAACTTTTCACTAAGAAAAAATACATATAATAAATACTAGAGCTGTATAATTAATCAATCTGTGAGCTAACTTCCTGTGGCATAGTACATACAGGCCATCTGAAATCTGCCTAAAAAGTAATTTTTGTTTTCAGCATACTCAAAATACATTATAGACCAAAAAATAAGAAAAGAGGAGTTTCGCAAACATATCAGAGACCACGAGGTTCTCATAGGTCTGAATGGACTTCAAGTTGACTCACATACATACACAGAGCTATGTGGAAACGAGGCACTGCCCTTTGTAAAAGCTGCTTTTCCAAGGTTTTGCCCCCCATATAAATGAATAGAGAAGTTAAATGATTAATTACAGTACCAGCCAGTGCCTGCAAAATTGTATTACATCAGTGTTTTGAGTGAGTGGGCAAAAAAAGCCTTTCATAAAGTATTGGGGTGCGACCTTTAATTGCTTGAGCGCACATGTGGCAAAACTCAACTACACCCAAGGCACTACGCCCTAACTTTGGCAGAGAATGGGAAACTATTGGGGCTGAACCCAAACCACAAACTACTCCGTTGCTTCACATCCCTGAAACAAATGCGTACCCCAACTTGTGCAAGTCTTGAACCGAAACAAAGGGATGTGACGAGGAGGAGTGGAAGAGGAAAACTGCTTAGACCTCGTCTGTCACCTCCCTGCTTCTGAAATTGCCTCCCCTCCCATCCCTTCCCCAGCCCACAACCACATGAAAGGCCTACTGGGTTGGGTTCCCATATGGTGAGGAGACAAGAGGGCGTGTGTGTGTGTGTGTGTGTGTAGCTGGTAAAGGGGGCTCTCTCCGACCTAGCGCCCCATCCTTAAGAAGCCACGCAGACAGCTGTTTTCCTGGAGAGCCTCTCACTCTCTCTGTGACACACACACACACACACACACACACACACTCCTCCCAGCCCAATTAGGACACCCAGTTATGTTGTTAGCGACTGTTTACCATAAACTTCCCTCTCCTTTCTTCCCTCTCTCCCTTCATCCTGCCCCTTCCCCTCCCGACTGCTCCACTTCTCTTCCCCCTTTCTCTCCCTGTTCTTCACACACCAACTCATTTTCAATGTCATATCCTTGAAAAGACGATTATTTCATGCCACAAATAGCATACTGTGCAACAACAGAGGGACTACGATGATGCAAATGTAGTATTGGGAAACATTTAGTGCTTTCCAATAACTGTAAATCAAAAACTTGACAAGAAAATTACAGTTTTTCGGATGTATTTCAAGACTTTTCAGAGCTGTGTAGGAACAGTTACACTCAGGGCGCCATTGTCTTATTTCTTCATTTTCATCATTTAGTCAAAATGCAGAATAAGCATCCAATGTCTTTTAAATTCTAACATGCATGTTCATCCTGATAGAGCGCATTTTAAAAAAACTCAAATAAAAATACAGAGAAAACACTGCTCATCAGACCTGACGAGTTGCTGAAGCTATAAAACTATCAAAAGAAATGAAAAAAGCACCTGTATACTCAAATCTGGGCAAGTTGGAAGTCTCTGACCGAAATCTTGATTTATCAAGTTATTCATGCCTATGCCTTCAGAGACCTTCTTCGGGGCACAACAGAGTACCTGTGTATGCCCTGAGGAAGGTCTCTGAATGAAAGCTTGCTTTATTATACAGATTTTGTACAGATTTGAGTTTGCAGATGCTTTTTTCATAAATAAAAAAAGAAATCAAGAGGAAAATACCTCATGGCAATCTATAGATTTTGTAATATGTACAGTCCAAAAGAAGATAAGTGCAACTATAGTACTAAAGAATGTAGCGGTTTATAATGGCTGTTTCCATCCAGCTTTTGTTTGATTTATTCAATTATTCTTTGTCATAAAATGCACTAAAAGATGGTTTCTTTTAGATTACAAATTCCTCATTCTCACTCACTCACTTTCATTTCCCCCTCGTTTCTTTATTCCAGCTCTCTCCAACACCTCTATTCTTACTTTCTATGCTCTCACCTTCTCAGCACCTCCACCTTATCCTCGCATTTCCGCTCCCTCCCTTTCTCTCTTTGTATTGAGCCACTGATATGTGACTGTTGCAGAATGGTCAGCTTGCTGGGAGGGCTCAAGACTGGCCAAGAATCTGTATGTGTGTGTGTGTGTGTGTGTTTGATTTTAAGCGTGTAACTGTGTTGGTCTGCCAAAGGGAATTAGCCTCTATTTTGCTCTCTCTGTTGTGTAAAGCTGTCTGACTCGTCAGCCTCAACGGCACACAGATCCGTCCAAAAAACACTCCGAATAGATGAATAAAAAGACAGAAAAAGGGGGAGGACAGGGGAGTTATAAAAGGAAGATTGAAGAGAGAAGAGGGAGAGTTTGGAGGAAATGCAATGAGCTAAATACCACAGTCAGACTGAGGTTTGAAAGTGTAGACAAAAAATAAAAGTGAACAAAGAGAGGAACATTTCTATGAACTTTGCACTCGTTTATTCATTGCGATGGTCTATAAAACAAGCAGTTCACTCAGATCATAAAGTGGCGTTATGGAGGAAGGTCATAATCACATCAAAATGCGTCGTCAGGAAAAGTGGCGTCAGCAACATCATTGTCTTCCTGTGGTGCAGCACACCTGACACGTGCTCCTCCTTTGTGCCGGGTTTTTCTAGCAGGTTTGACATATATATAAAAGTGAAAATAATTTCAGCGAAAAGCACGGAGTCGACCTGTTGATCAATGTCACACGAGGCCGAGACAGCCAATCAAATCAAGCAAGAGGTAGGATATACCTCTGTTTTGATGTTCGTAGATGTCGTTTGAACAGAAGAAAAACGGCAAATGCAGACAAAAGGCTGATATTTTTCAAATACTAATAAGCGAATGCATGAACAAAGTTGTGAGCATCCAGGTGAATGTCTGTGGTGTGTATAATGCTGTTTACTATGCAGTTAAACTGGCGAGCAAGCTAATTTGCTGTCAGAGTATTGATTGTCTGGTTGTCCATGCAGCCCCACTCCACAGGCGCACCTTACTGTTCTGCCCGACACGCTCTCTCAGTGCATCAAGTAGACAAAGGCTGAGTCTCATTTTAGGCACTGCCACTCTAATATATCACCACTTATGTTTGTCCTTCAGTTTATTTAAAAAGGGACAGTGCAAATGAATAAATAATAAGGTAAAAAAAGAATTAGCCAAGAGGCTATTTTTCATCTGTAGTCCCTTGGCCAAAGTGTAACAACGCTTCCTAAAATATGGAAAATCGGCTACCTAACTCTTGTATTGTATAGAGATAAAATGCTTTATAAGAAATTAATCAGCACCACAACTTAATGAATTTACCTATGACCAGAATCCAAAATAGAGCCAGCTATTGGTACCCAATCGTAATTGGAGGTTTCAAAATTTTCAGATAGGACTATAAACTATTTCTTAAGCTGTGCAGACTGCAGACTGTGTACATTTTCTGCACTGGTGAAAGTTTATAACCTGAAGTTTCAATATGAACTCTGTATCTGTCAAACTGAAAAACTTTGATAACCGCTACATTACTCATAAGTTCAGTCCACAGCTGTGTGTAGGAGTTAAGATCATCCATGGAGGAAGGAGGTCACAGACAGGTCTGTTCTGTTGCATCACTGTATTTATCTTTACTTTATGGACATGAGAAGACATTGACGAGAAAGACAGAAAAATAAAGACAGACAGAGTGTGAGAGGAGATAACATAAAAGACCAAATGGAGAAGATAGCAGATACAGCACAGAGACCAGACTTATTCATAAATGACTGATAAAAGAGAAAGATTGATGAATTTCTCTTTTCCTCCCAGCCCTGGGGGATCTGACATTTCCATCCAGAGCACTCATCACTGCTACCCACAACAAAGACCTTCAGTCCCATCTCCAGACCTCCAGGGGCCCGGGGGCCCAGCGGACCTCTGCTCCCCCAAGGCCAAGAGACCTTACTGGGCTGATTAACCTGCAACCCCATCCTCTTCCAAGACCTTCTTTGGGCCTCTGGAAGTTTTTCCCGGGAGGTCAAGGGTTGGGGGTGGAGTGGAGGTGAGGCCCTGACAGTAGGAGACGCAGCTGATGGGGTGAATTCAGCTCGATTCTGGCAGACAGTAGGGGCACATTGTTGGGGTAGTTGAAAGGAGAGGGGGGGGGGCTTTCTTTAATGTGGTGCCGCCTCGTTTGCTGCTGCAGGCCTCATTGCAGTTAACGGATCAAACGAAGGAGTAATGCTGCGAGACAGCTAAAGATGGTTTAGTGCTCTGAGTAAATCAGTGTTTAGAAAGGTGGTAGGACTTAAGAGAAGATAGAAGTGTTTCTTTAAAGTTTAGATCATCTGATATGCAGGACTGCAGATTCAGATATCTGAAAATAGACACACAAAGAACAAATGTTCCAACTTATCTGAAAAATACCAACCCAATATGTGCTGGAAACACAACTTGGATAAAATGAAGCAAAAACAAATAAAGAGCTGGACTAAAATTACATCCTCAGCTTCTGAGTACAGACAAAATGCCCATTGCTCAGAGGTATGAACTGGATCCTACACAAACAGCAGCGGACCCAGCAGGAGCGAAACTCAGCCCCGATGACATCACTAACAGGTGCACAATAACAGTTACCTGATACACCATCACAGCACAAGACTGTTCATATCCCACAGCTTGAACCGATGCTCTCACGACCTTTCAGAATGATAATCATCAACCTAAATAAGAAGTTTTTGTTTTTAACTACTAGATAACCAGATAACTATATTTATCAGTCAACATGTAAAGGATTTTGCTCACTTTCTGGCATGAAATGAGCCTTAAAGCCTAAATATCTGATAGGGGTGCAGAAAATTAAAAATCATACTGTGATTATTTTGACAGATATTGGGATCAGGACATGAGTCATGATTTCAGTAATAATGGTAATTTTTGCATTTAATTTTTACAAAAAACATTAGTCCATTAGTCAAAACATCAGTACTTCAGAATAAAAGCACTATGGGTTCCAATTTGATTTATTTAATTAAATTAATAACTATTTTATACTTAAAATTATTTGACATTATAGCAGTATTTTTTAAACTTTATTATAACAGTAGTTTATGGCAGTGAAAATATCAAGATATATATCATGTATCGTGATACAGCCTAAAAATACTGTGATATTATCATAAAGCCATATCACCCAGCCCTACTTTTAAGAGCTCTGCCTGAAGTGTCAATACTTTCTCAAAAATTCTCTAGCAGCAGACAAGAAAATAACAAAATGGTAACAGGACTTACACTTCCTTTCTCTCAATATGTAGGCGAGTAGTCCTCACACATTTAAAGTGTTGTTGAACCATCATCACTGGGCATCTGAAACCTTTTATGAAAAAGCACCTGGGGCGAGGGAGCACACCTAATCAAACAGCTATGATGGTAATGGCTTACTTCACCCACTCAAGCATATACGTACACAAACACACACTGAGAAAGAGAAGGTCAAAAACACAGCTGAGTCAATACAGCAGGACACAAGCTGGCAGTAGCCTCAGGAGCAGACATGCAGGTTTCTGACGAAAAGGTTTGACCATTCAAATCCAAATGCTATCACTCACTAGACAACCAGTGCTGTAATACCTTGAGCAAGGCACTACTGGAGTATGACACATTTGTCTTGTGAGAGTTTTTAGAAAGGAAAAATACAAAAACTATGAATATTACGTAAACAGAGGCCAACAACAGCAGCAGCTAAATGGCAATGCAGCCATAAAACGAAGCAGCACTCACTCAAAGGACTTAACTGGAACTTGGATTAAAATGACTCATTTTGGTATTAAAACAACAAGTGAAATGTCAACATTCACGTAACAGGTAATTACTCATATCCATAATTACACGTCTACAGTCCACACCCATCTTACTTATAAACCAACAGGTAAGACACACACACACACACACACACAGAGGTTGTTTCCCATCATGCATTGTCTGTTCAGCTAGACACTGCCATTGCCTCCATTACTGGGCAGTAACAGGAATGGGCATGCAGACTCCAGCAGGGTTTAAGGAGATTAACCATTCTGTAGCCGTATGAAATCATATTCCTCATAATCCCCATCACTGACTCCGAAAATCCCCTCTCACTGTGTGGCATGGGAGAGCCTCTCTAAATGTGCTCTCTTGTTCTCTTTTTAAACGAAACAGCTGGATGCCTTGAAGAACATTCGACCATACAGATGTGTAGGACTACAGACCGTGTATGTGTTTAGGGAAACGTTTACATAATACAAACGCTGATCTGCGCAAATTAAGGTGGGACAAATAAATGTATCAGTAAGTTGTGATGCACTCTTTTGCAATATGTTATAATAAACTTGATGTTGCCACATATTCTTTCAATAACAGCTGCTCTGAAGTTAGGAAGTTGAGTTTTTATAGCTCTTGCATTTGGATTACAGCTCATCTGTTCATACTGCTGTGTGTGTTTGAGCATGCTGAGACTGTATGTGCATTTGTTTTATCACTTTTGTCTGCAAAATTTACTCTGATTTACAATCCATTCCAGCTTTTTGAACATTTAGAGGTTTGTTTTCACCTTAAGGCAATCAGCTGATAGAGCCTACATCACAGCTATTTAACTATATTGTTCAGGGGGCCACATTTTCATAAAGTTAAGGGCCCAGGGGTGTTTCCTCAAGCTATTATATATGTGCACTACACAACATGCCACCACATTATACAAACTTTTATGTCACTAAATTGCAGATTGTATTTAGTATTTACATTTTTTACAACCTCTATTTTCAAACTCTCTTGTCGTCTCCTCTCTGCTTTAAGGTTTATTTTTTCACGACTGTTGTTGTCAGCCAAATCATTCATGGCTTCCCAGTTGCTCTGAGGAGCCGGAATTTAATGTTTTTTAAAGGATCTGATTGGTGCAAATGGTTTCTTTTGGCAGAATTTAATTGAGATATGTAGAATGAAGTTATTATGATGAGCTTCGGTTTTGTTTCCTGACTGAGGCATTTGTGACACATGACGCATTCAAGAGCTGTCAGAAATTTGAAAAACTGGTGAGAACTTGTATTTATCTAGTTTCTAGCTATGATATATAGTATAAATTTGGCTTTTTTTAGGAGAAAGCATGCCTTATAAACCCACTGGTGAGTTGTGAGGTTCAGAGCCAATTAGGCCAGGTGCATAAAAGCATTCTGCTTGTTTAAAGCATTTTTTGTGGCAAAATATCCATTAGTAGCATATTTTTCCCCCTTAAGGCTTTACATTTTATTTATTCATAAACAGAACTGATCAGCAGCCAGCCTGGCCTGACTGGCAGGCCTGAGCTGGCCCACAGCCCGTCAGTTGAATAGACCAGGTCAGTATCTTAGATACCTATGTAAACAAATTGTGACAGTACCGTATAGTGGGTTGGCATCTGCCACTACATAATTATAGCTTTGAATAACCATGACGATGGCTTGTGTTACTAACATTTATCCGACTGCACTTTTTGTTGCTGTAACAACATCCTTCATCTATAAGTGTCCTGCTGTTTGAAATAAAGCTGTAATTGTAAGCTTGTTCCTGTAACCTGTGTTTGACACCTGTCTGCAAACCAAATTTCTTTGTTAGCATGCAATCGTTTCCATGAGACAAAATTAGTTATGCAGAAGCCACAATTTGAATTTAGTTAAAAAGCTCTGGTGCAACATGCCCTACAGGCCAGTCATGCTTGTCATGGTCAAAAGAACATACAGACATGGCTGTGAAACTGTCCAGTGACCCTAAAGTGTAGTTACTTTTGAGTTTTGAAACATAAACGCATGACATGTACTGAAAAGCATCATTAGCGCCTCAAGGCCACTGACTGTGTGTGTTTATACAAATTATTGTTGTGTTTGATGTGTGTGTGCACAAGCTGTAACAGGTCCTTGATCCTCTCTTTTCCTTCAGGAAACTTCCATGTTTAATAGACCATATCGCAACCATAAAAGCACTCCCATTACCTTTGCAGACCTATATTTTAAAATGCATCAGTGATTCATGTGCAACATATGGGGATGGAGGAAAAAAAAGACAACAGAAAGAGGGAGCAAGAGGGAAAACCTGAGATTAGATGGAGGATGATTACAAAAAGAAAGAAAATTGGGGAAAATATGAGAGAAATAAATCCTGGGAAAAAGGTCCATAAAAGACAAAAAAAGAGAAGAGGACAGAGAAACGTTTTAATGTTGTTTTAGGACACACAGACCTGTTTTTTTCATATACAGCTCCTGGGGCTTAATGTGGGCTGATCAACAAGACAGCAGATCTTGGGCTTATTATACGCAGGCATCACTCAATGCTACGACTCACACAGACAGGAACAGGCCATGTAAATACCACTTGAGTAGTCTGTGCATCATAGGAAATACTGATGGATGGAAGCTTTAAGGGGGACAAGCAAGTTTTAGTGCACATATGTATGTGCACACACACACAAAACACACACAATGAGGTCTCTGTGGACGAGGCAGACGGCTCGAGCTGCTACAGAGGAAGATCAAGTAGTCAATGGGGATTCCTGCGCAGAGTATGTCATACTTCACAGTGACAGACGCTTTCTCAGACACACACACACACACACACACAAACGGCATGCAGTGATCTGGGGAGATGGAGTGAGATTGATGAAGAGCCAAAAATCTGCTTCAGGCAAGACGGAGAGAGGTGAAATGTCAGATTATGGCCTATTTATTTTGAATAACTAATAGACAAATTAGCAAAGTCAATAAATCAACTCAAGCTCTATGTACGGGTGTGTGTATGTTTGTTGGACCCAAAATCATGCTGTATTTCCTCAAACTAATAGTGTTCAGCTGCAGGCGGTGGTGTCCAAACCAAACACGTAACCAGAAAGAGAAGAGATGGAGAGAATTTACAGAAAAAAAATAAAAGCAGGGCTGAGTAATATGTTGATATAATATTAATATATGGTATGAGACTTATTATCTTAGATTTTGAATATCTAAATTGTCTGTTTTCTTTTCCTGGTTTTAAAGACCGCATTAAAGTAAAGTGATGTCGTTTTTTTGTTGTTTTTCTAGCTTCTTCTAGCTTCTATTATTTGCCTATACCAACTTAGTTATTATATCCACATTACTGACGATTATTTATCAAAAATCTCAGTGTAAATATTTTGTGAAAGCACTACTAGTCGACCCTACAATATCATTGCAATATTGATATTGCTGTATTTGGTTAATATATTGTGATATTGATTATTTCAATGCCCCCCAGTCCTACTTAAAGGAACTGCATGTAACTTTTTACACGTTTCAATCACTTTTATTGCCAATGGGTGAACAGGTTGTAATGTAATTAAAAACTGAGAACTTCCCCGAATTTCATGGTTGCCTAGAACAGACTGTGGATTGACTGCTAGGTAAAGCAACCACCTGGTGGAAACACATCTGCATTCAGCGCCCTGTAGATATTCAAATTCAGCCAGAGGAAGACTGTTCTCCCGAGAGCTGAGAGTTTAATCCTGTAACACCCTCTTGACCACCCTGAGTCTGCGCTGCATCAGCAAACTCTCTATTGCTGCCATTAATGAGTCGGACCCAGAGCTGCCACTCGTCACAAGCCCACTGTGAACTCCGGGGCTAGGGTTTGCACTGACTGACTTTGAGATGCTTCAACGGCTAAGGTGCAAGGTGCCGTCCGCTCTCCAGAGAAGTAGTGACATATAGGCAAGGAGTTAGGCAAAGGGACCAGTGCTAGTTAATTATTATCTAATTTTGGATCTGACTGTGGTCATCAAATTCAGTGCACAGTATAATTCTAGCGACCGCCGGTGCTGAAAAAAATTTTAACATCAAGGAAACACCACCTTGTGAAATATATGCCGATATTGTGGTTTTAGCTGGCTAGTGTTGAATCAAGGATAACACAGCAAGACAGAGAGAAAGACAGTGAGGAAAAAAGGAGGAAACACTAAACTAAAACAACACAGCTGACAGTGTCTTTTATTTTTTTAGTCTCATAAATCTTGGTGACTAAGCAGACAGTACAGAGAGAGACAGGCAGAGACACTGGCAAGTCTCATGAATGAGCTGGTTTCTGAAATGAAGAAAGTCTAAGCTCTTAATTGCAAATTCTTTTCAGTTTTAGAGGCCAAAGGTAATAAAGATATCCCAACTCAATCACTGATAAGCACAGCCTCCAAAAGAGCAAAAAGGCTTGATAGAATAAGGATGTTCTGCACAAAAAAAACCATTTTTCGCATAATATAACACAGAATAAAATAAAATAATATAGAATTAAAATAAAAGTTATTTCAGAAAAGTGCAACTCAACAAACTGCTGGAATGTTGCTGATATTCAATTATTAAAATATGCCTTAAAAAATGTAAAAAGCAGCTGATTGGTAAATAAATATACATTGGCACAGATGCGTTGATGTTTACAGATACAAGAAAAACTGAAATAATTAAACCTCATGCTGTACTTGTGCAGTATGCACGCATTAGTATTGTAAGCATGCATGTGAGTTATGCAGTAGGGGGTGGGGTATGTATACACAGTATATATAATAACCTAGGTCAACATGTTGACAATGGACCCTTTGACCGTTGGCAGGAATTGAGGACGACAGATTGTGTCACCGTTCTCTGACACAAACACACACAGGGCAGGGCGGTGACCAATACAGAAAATAAAGCTTTTTGAAACTGAAACAAGTGCCTGAAAACCTTGCAATTTTACCTTGCTAAACAATTACGTTGTCCTTTAATACTATCACACCAATTATCGCCCCACAGGGTTTTAGACCTTGTCTACAACAACACTGATATTACTGAAAACAGATATTTTCCGCTACATTTTGGTCATGTCCACACATAAACAGTTTTAGGTCACAAGGACCAAGACTTTTTTGAAAAAGCCTTCTAAGGTGCAGATTTTTCAGGTTACTTTGTATCTGTGTGGACATATTAGACGGCGAGTTTAGGGATCAATGATGTAATCTCCTCAGTTCATGCTCATTGTGGCTTTGTTTTATTAGCATGAGCCAGAAACATCAACAACAAAGTCGGACTGCGCCCAATTTTATTTGGTCTATTTCAGCATCTGTCGTTTTAAGTCCACCAGAAAGGACGGTTTTGGATCAAGTACAGTCATACTAGAAGGGGTGGGACAATTTCACGAGTAGGATTGTTGTCGATGAGGAGTGAAAGGAAAAGACTTGTACCTTAGAGTGAGCTCTTTTGTCTGTAAATTGAAGGGGAATTAGGGGTACTGAGATCTCTACTAGATGTTTTGAAAATGTTTTAAACATTACCATCTTTGTGATGAGTTAAGACTGTGAAAGAAAGCACACGCCAACAAGTGATTAGACCCCTTTTTACTTTGTCGTGCCGACAAAGATATTGTGTAAAATAAGGTTGTGCGGACAGTTTTGAGGGTTTTTTTCGTTTATCGAAAATAACAATGTTCAAAAATACCTGCATACCTGGAGACATCTTGGGTCAATAACAAACACAGCTCTCAAACAACATGACATCAAACCCTGCACCACACCACCACCATCTACACTAACATTGCTGATATTTGACACACACATGCAACTGACTCAAATCTGAGACTTTTTCATCACTGAACTGGGAAAACTTCCTAAATCCCAACTAAATTAACCTACTTTTTCCATCTACTGAATATTTTAGACACTCAGTTGATGTTCCTTGAGAGAGCAACTTGAGAAGAAGTCTATTGCCACACAGTCAATCTTACAAGCAACCAAAAAGGAGATCAGTTGGCAGAGTCATGAGTTGCACAATGCACATGACAGAATAAACAAATTCTATGATGACTCAAAACATTAAACATTGTGTCTGCTTGACTGAGACAAAACCTTAATCACACTCTTGTTACTAAGCTTGTTTATTCAGCTGAGGAAATTCCAGTTGTCAAATGTTGCCAATGTTTACTAGACTAAAAATATGCATGAAAAGAGTCAACGAACAGCTGTTTCAAAGGAATTATCTGCCAGTACAAATATAGCCACAGCGCCACTATAACTCATCTCATCCTCCCATCTAGTTTTTGAGTGCAAACATTCAGTTAAATCCAAAATTCAACTGTTGCTTGTTTCAGTTAAACTTCACCACAGACACAGAGGCTCGCTGTGATCTATTCTGCAGGTCTGAACCAATATTTGGAACCAAAATGCATTTACAATAAAGATAAAAATCTTTGTGTCCATATTTAGAATTTGGAATAAAACAAACTCCAACATAAAACTTTGTTTAAATGCCTTTAGCAAATGTTTGATGAAAAAAACGAAACTTTTGATATCAAATACAACAAGCTCCCAGCAACTTTTTTCAACAATGTGAAAACTTAAATAAAAAAAAGATAAAAATAGCTCCCTAAGGTTTTACAAAGTAAAAGTTCCTCCCATGCTGACACTTGGCACTTTTTAATTAAGTACTTTTATCAGCGAGCATTAGAATAAAACGGCAATACAGATAATGGGCAAAATGCCAAATATCGGCCTCAATACTTGACCAAAAATCTGTTGACCCCTAATGAGAAACCCACTAAATTTCTACAATTTCTAATGTGAATCACAAGGATGGCTACGGGACTTACCACTTACTACATTTGTGTGCGTGAGTCTGTGTGTTTCCATGTGTGCATTGGTTAAGTGGCACGGGTGACAGATGTTGCAGAAAATCCCTGTTTATTTTTCCTGAGGTGGTCATAGAGTCTGCGTGTGTGTGTATGTGTGTGTGTGTGTGTGTGTGTGTGTGTGTGTTTGTGTTTCCAGGCCTTGAGTGCAGTAAAGTGCAGATGCGGGCCAGCAATAGCCTTTATATTCCTGTAAGATGAGCTCCCACCTGCTGCAGTATGTCATTATGTACTGTATGGATAAGTGGATGAGTGTTTGCCTGTCTGTCTGTCTGTCTGTCTGTCTGTCACACATCACTGCTTAACAGTAATATTATACAGGACATATTCAATCATAACGTTCACGGCAATCAAAAGTGGTTGTTGTGTAGGTTTACAGGATGTCTTTTGTTTATTTTGTCACCAAAAGCAACGGAACAGGTTCACTATAGTGCAGTTACTGTGCAGCTACTAGCTGTAGTTACTATAACTACCCATGATGCACGCTTGTGACATTAAACCGTACAGTGGCCTTCATTGTGTTCCAAGTTCAATGGATAACTGTCACAAAAAGCCTGAAAATACAAAAAAAAAATCAGGTGAGAGAGAGAGGCTACATCGAAAAAAAATGCATGTTTATAAGTTAAAAAAAATGTTTTCAGTAAGATGCAGCTCAGTGCATCAGATGGTGATGTGGCTGATGAAACAAAAAACAAGGCACAAGGCTCAATGTGACAATGCTACATCATATCCATACAGCTGCTAACAATCTCTGTTGTAGAGACAGCAGAACAAAGAAACATCTGGCAAAATGAGCAGTTTTATAAATGATAGCGTGACCTAAATTACAGTCTAACTGAACTGGCTGTTAAGATGCAGCTCTGACAAAAGCAGTGATTTTAACAAGAGCTGACAATCATTAGGCGGCATTATCTAAACACAAAAATGAATCAAAGTATCACTGCTGATGACACTATCTTACTATTCACTATTTCATTCATTGGAGTATCACCTCAAGTGCACCTCCTCAGAACGCTATTTAAAAACTGCATAGATGAGAGGAAGTTGAGCAGAAAGACAGTCAAGAGAAATGTGTAGCGCAAGACAAAAACAGATTATATGAGAGACAAAGAGCGAGAGGAAGATAAAGGGCACGAAGGGGCCTTTTCTTTGTTGTGGTCAGCGTGGCGGTGTGAGGGCAGACATCAAAGTGCAGAGGATGGACAGAGATGAGAGAGGAAAGGTCTGGAAGCCATATGAAACAACAGGAAGTAGAAAGGGAAAGAAATATAGGACAGGGAGTAAGAGAGAGGGGAGAGAGGAAAAGACTTTAAAACAGAGGAAGGGGGGAGGGAAAGCTGAGACAAAAAGGGAGAGTGACTGACAATAGAATATGCTGAAACATCATGTCACAGCCGTGCACAGACCCACATAAACAGTTACACACACTCCACGCAAGCTGTGAAAATGTTTTATCAGATGTTGTTTGAGAATATACAATCTCCCTAAAGGCGTATTTGGTCATTTTTAATTTGCCTGGTCAGAAGTTTTGGGAGTGAAGTCGAGTACAGGCTCATCTGTTCTTAACAGATTTCACATACGCTCCGCGGTCAGTTCAGCTCTTGTTTGGTTCTCAGGAGGAAATACAATTGGACCTGGACATCTGGCTATTCGTGATGCTTTTTCTTCAAAACAATAGCTGTGTTAAATCTGGACCACAACCTCCGCTTGAACTCTGTGAAGCACTTTTCAACTGCACCATTCATCAGCGTGCACAGTCGTGGAATAAATCTGTTGTAATATTTAAAATCCACAAGCAAATAGGGGTTTAACAATAGGGATTGCCTGATTGCCCTGGACAAGTTATATGCCACATTGGGGTAGCAACTCACTTGACCAATTGGACAAATGGTATAAAAAATTGTTTGAAAGCAGGGTGTATGAAATAGGGTCATTTTTCATGGCAATTAAGTTAAGTCTTTGTGTGTTATAGCCACTAGAATATAAAATAATTTGTATTGGGGGGTGTAAAAAATTGATTTCAGACAAGTAGGTTTCTGACCAACTTGCTTGACAAGGCAAGTAAAAAAAGCCAACTTAAGTTTAAAAAATGTATACTAACTATGCATTATATATAGTCTACATTCCCATCGTTCTACCATACTGACACTAAATGGTTCTAGCTGCGGCACCAACTGTGTTTTTGAAGAAGTGAAATAATTAATGAGGAAAGTGTGCCAAATCTTAAGGAAGTAAAAAAAAATAATAATACAGTGTGTGTTTGTAAGTACATGTACGACTCTACAAATCCATCCAGAGATGGAGGGAGATACCCCTCCATCACTGTCCTCTTCCAAGCAGAGGTCACCATAGTGGGAGTTAGAGCTTGCTCATCTCCCCGCTGGCATCTTAAACCCTGGATTACCCTGCAGCACCCAAAACTGCCAACTTGCAAACGTGCAAGTCCTGTATCTGGGTCTTTTGAGTGTGTGAACACAAACACTTGTGTTTGTGCACAGCCGAGATTAAATCTTGATGGAGACTTTATGCCCGTAAAGACTTTATGACTCAAAACATTAAACAAATCGATCAATCGATTCAAATCGATTCAAAAATCAGTGATAATACCCCAAAATAGAACCATGAACTAACCATAAAATGTGAAAAAAACGCAGTGTCATCATCTGACACTGAATGAACTGCTAAAACACACAAGCATAAGCCATAACAGTGATCTGGTATTCAGTGACGTCCTTGCAGTCCGCACAGGCTTAAAACCACTGCTCCTACCAGGGCTTACACACAGTCACACAGTCTCACACACACACACACACACACACACACACACACACACACACACACACCACACACACACACACACACAACTCTAAATTTAGAGAATCTTATTAACTTAACTGTCTCATATCATCAAGAGAAAATCAGTCTCAGACAGATTTAGTTTTGTGAAGCAGAGGAGCTTCAGAACGGCGCTGAAGACAGGCAGCCGGGGTCGTGACATTAAATGTGATGATCAACAAGTACTTACACTAACACTAACAGACGCTGAAGAAAAGTGTGTGAGCAAACATGTACAAAGACAAATACACAACAGAGCAACACTTGCATTCATCAATCATCTCCCTCTTCCTCCCTAGCATTTTCACTCCCTAACACTCCTTTGTGTCCTTGTCAGGGCTGTGTCTACATCCTGGACAGTCTGCACAGAGGCGTGGGAGAGGGCGGCTGCATGTACACACACACACACACACACACAAAGTCGAAGTCAGATGCAGCTCAATGCCAATATCCCTCCACTTCTTGGAATACTGCAGCCATTTCCCATCCGTTTTTCCCTATTTTTCTCTCACTTTTTCTCTTTCTCCATCCCTCCCAACCCCTCTCTTTTGTTCCTCATGGGACCAGGTCGACCTCTAGAACCAGGCCAGGCTCCCCTCGCTGGAACGAGCCCTGTGGGAACTGACTTGTGGATTCTGGCTGCGTAATGACTGCTCTCTATACATGAATGGAAGGGACCAAGGCAGGCCTGAGCCTGAATGGTGACTAGGGGGGAATTGAGGTGGGATAAACAGGGTGTGTGTGTGTGTGTGTGTGTGTGTGTGTGTGTGTGTGTGTGTGTGTGTGTGTGTGTGTGTGTGTGTGTGTGTGGTAAACAGGAAAACAAGATGGTTTAAAAAAAAAAGATAAACAGCAGTTAGCTTATTTAGGCATGACAGTGCTTTGTTATTCTTTGTCATGTGATAAGAGCCACAACTTGGATCTCATTCAAGTAGTTTAGACTCACTGTCGTTATCGTCATAACTGAGCGACACTGTTTATGCACTAACACACACGGCCACTGTGGTGCCAGCCTGAGCCAAAAAATGTCCAACAGCAGACAAGCCAAGTGCGTGCCCATGCACACACACACACGCACGTACACACACACGCATGTACACACACGCGCGCGCACACACACACGCACACACACACACAGAGGTCCTTGAGAAGCACTTCAACATAGCAACACACACTAAAGATGATGGCATGCTACTGATGAAAGATTATCGGGCAAAGACATACATCTATAAATAACTGGGAAATGTGGGGAGGAATTTACACACAGTCTGCATGTGACTACGAAAGGAAGATTAATTGTGGATATTAGCAGCTCTGCTGCATGTGTCCAATCCAGATTGTTTGTGTGTGTGTGTGATTCATAACCCCACAGCAGCAGGGAGCCAGTGGGCATCAAAGATATCTGAAGGGAGGCCCTAAGTCTCTTCTAACTCCAATTAACCTTCACCAGTTCGACCTACTTTCAACATTAAAATAGCGTAACTCCCCATTCAACCCAGTGCTATATTTGGCACAAGAGACTTAGTGTTAAATATTTAGTTAAAGACACTCTTCACTTAAAAGTCAAAGTTGTGATATTAAAGGCCTTTAACACAGTGCAATTTTGGGTCGTCCCAAAGACAAACACAGTGAGATCTTTGGTTGTCAATTAAAAGTGACAGCTGTAATTCTTCAAACTCACTTTGCAAAATTTGCCATTCAACCTGCTCTCTTTTCCCTGGCTGTGACCAGGTCCATGCTGTCCTCCTTAAGCCCCCCTTTTGAGGTTTTTCAATCCACAGAAGTGTCAAAAGCTTGCTTGTTGTTTTGTTATTTTTAAAACAAAAGAGTACCGCAAATGCATGACCTTAATTGATGTTTGTCTGTGTATTTTTATAGTTAAATTGTAGCGTCATGATTCATCTGACATGCCCTGAAAGTGACAGTCTGGCACTGATTAGGGACCAAGACTTTATGAGACCCACTTTGTGCAGTGTGCTCTCAGACTCATCGGATGGAACCTCGTGCATGCGACTGGTACAAGTCCGCAGCTGTCTGCGGACGTTCAGCAGGGAAAGTATGCCTGAGCCTCAAGCCAGCTGGATGTCATCTTGCTAGGCTGAATGAGAGAGGTGCTTTTGGGCGTGCAGGAGACCCCAGCAAACCTGGACACATATGTTCGTGTGTGTGTCAATTAGCGTTTATTTGTTGATGTTGATTTTGTGAATTGTGTCTCGTTTTGTAGGAAAAAATATTTAATATTTATTATGCACAGCGCAAAGCGCCACATATTTCAGCAGCATTTAAAATACGATTCGGACATTTAAAAAATGCAATTTATGATTTCAGCTAACTAGTAATATGCACAATATTTTTTCAGACAGTGTTAATTAACCTTATAGATTAACTTTTGCTCAATTTTGACCATTTTCCGATTGTTTTCCTACTTTTAGACTTGTTGCCTAGTCTAACTTTAAGTGGGTTTTAAGATGACATTTGCTAATGTTTTCCGCCTCTCCACATGGACTGCTACCCGGCTGTCAACTGTGATTGGCATATATAGACTCAGACTACAAATGAAGAAAAAAACATTTCCAATACCCAAATCTTGTCCCATTGTCTACAGATTCTACATACATATGCTGATATCTGTCTACATGGATTACTGCAGTCATAAACTATTCAGAATCATAAATCCAAGCGTGGAAAGAAAAAAGCTGCTCCTTTTCACAACCATGGACATAATGCCAGTGCTATTTAACTTCAGCATGAGTTACAGTTCTTGATACCATTTTCTACAAGCCCTTCCTATTCTCAAGGACATTTTAAGTATAAATATTCTCCTAATAGCTTCATATGTTCATCAACTGCCACAATCATCTTCTCATATTCACAGACAGCACAATGTTGTTGCCATGGATGCACCTTGGGACTGTACACAGTCTACTCTTGTTTTTTCTCCCAACGTCTGTGGACGAGTATAATTATCCTGTCACTGTCCCAGTTGTCTTAATACAGTCATTAATACATCGGGGTGTGGCAGTGAAACTCACAATTAGTCAGTCATAGCTGAGCTGACCCTTACTGGCCGGCAGCAGAAACCCATACCAGCACTCCAGAGTCAAGAGTTTGAACAAAGTCTAGTTTTACTTTATTTAAACTCTTGACTCTGGAGTGTCAGGTGTTCCCCCTCTGAGGCTGGAGAGAATGACCTTTGACCTGCTGACCGGTACTTCAGCACAAATGGATTAACATTGGCATGAGGCAACATATAACACACACAGGGAGGAAGATCCCATTTGTTCATTTCATGTGCTTGTTTAAACTGTACCAGATGATTACTTTGACTGCACAGATAAACTGCAAGAAGAGACACTGCACATAAGCAAACACACACATACACACACTCACTACGCCCTTCCCTCAATGTCAGACCCCTGGCATACAGGAGCCCCTCTTTATGTCCCTCACCCGTAATATGATCCATCTCCAACCTGAGGTTAGAGTAGGAATCCTAACCCACAGTAGTAAAAGACAACAGAGTGACTGGTCACAGTTTAACATTTACATGCAAACTATAAGATGATATGATTATGTAATATATTCCTTTGGGCCTAGTCAAATGCTTCAAATGCGTCATGAGCTCTCTAAACTTAAGTAAAGCTCACACTGGATATATGATGCTACAAGAAGCAGTGAGGTGTGTTGATTACTACTGCGTGAACTAGAGTTGCTCTGATACCAATAACATGATCAGAAATGCCTCAGATACCGCCTTAAATGCAGGAACAGGTATCATCAAGTACACAAGTCTATGCATCAATCTGGTATCTTGCCATTTCTCAATAAACTGTTAAGTAGTTTCACACCCAGATAAAACATCAGCCTTCAAAAAAACGTTAGCAATTAAGTATTATTTTACACAGGAAAGTCCCAGCAGTACAAAAGCAACGTGTACAGCAAGGGTGGAGTTTTGAGGGACACAATTTCAACATCTTATAAAGCATTTAAAGACGCATCACACGAAAGAGCATGACAAGTTCCCCAAAGCAAAGTTAGGGTGGGCAAAATATTTGTCATTCATTCATTCAAAAATATAAACACAAACATGAATATTCTCAAAATATCACGGCTTGCTCTACATGGGATATATGAAACGACTATATCGTGAACATTGAGTACAAATTATCACATCATTTTGTTTCGACTTAATCGCACTCTCCTATGGCTCTCTTCCTTTCACGGACACACACACACACACACACAAAGAAACAACTACTGTTGTTGTACAAGAAGCTTCAAGTCCACCTCAAAAACACTGACACTGCTTCAAAATAAAAGCACCAGTGCTTCTGCTTCGATTTATTTAATCATAACATTAGTTTATTTTACTTTAGTTTATGATAACAGCACTTTATTTAACTTTATTATAGGACAGTAGCTACTTTAACTTCATTGTAACTGTAGTTAGTTTAATGATTTTGTATTTTAGTAGACTACAGTAGTTTAGAGGTGATTTCAAAATATCAAGATATAATGTACTGCGATATAGCCTTTAATATGGGGATATTATTTTCAGCCATATCGCCCAGCCCTAAAGCAAAGGAGAAAAAACAGGATGAACCGCAGCAGCAAAGTTTGGAAACTGCATTCCAGCAATGCCAAAAAATCCTCAAGTGACAAAGAAAAACAACAAAGAGGAATTTGGCTGCTCAAAGGATCAGATTAATACTTTGCATCAGTCTAAGTTCAGGTGTCAGAATCGGCATAGCAGAGAAAAAAACTGGTATCAGACCACTTCTAGTGTAAACCAGTGAGTAAGAGGAGGCGGCACATCTGTGGATGCTTTGCTTCTGCGTTACACATTAACTTTCATTCAAAGACCCATTCAAAACTACTCCACCAGCTGCTTCTGTGTTACGGCAAATCCAAATCCTGGAGTAGTGCTGGGGGGCAATTCAAAGGGCATTTTTCAAAGACAGGTGTTTGTGTGGAAAGAGTCAGAGTCCAGCACAACATGCCTGTGTTGTAATGTATCTGAAGCCAGTGCTTCTGTACTCCCGGCGATGGCCTTGGGGCGATGTGGGAGCTGGAAACTACAGATCGCTGAGAACCACACACTGCATTCCAGTCTACTCTCTCACACCTTGTCCTCAGCTGCTAGCCTTCGCTGCACTGAGTGACTGAGCGAATGACTTAAACTGAACAAAGGTATAAAAAGGAACTCCCAACCCCACCTAGGACTGGATCAAAACTTCAATAGGTGCAGATAACAGACACATGCCATGCGATAACTCAGGGGATTAGTTAAACGTCTGGTCGCTGTCATGTAGCGGGTACCCCCTAAACCTTTGATTCACAACTGGTAGGTTGAGTTCTTTTATTTGGAAGTGCCATTTCTGTTTCTTTGTGTAATATGTTTTATGTTTTTGTGTAGTGTATAGTTTGTGAAATAAAATTGAATATGTTGTAATTAACAATGTGTGGACCTTGAACTAATGACTGGACCAGTTGGGAACCACTGCCCTTAAACACAGGGAGTATCAGTCTGTGTGTATGTGTGTTCGATCTATTGCTCATCATACATCACATTTGTTTGTGTCTGGGAACTGTCTGCTCATTTTATCATTTCCCTGCAACAAGTTTTTAAATCTGTGCGTGCGTGTGCTTGTGTGTGTGTGTGTGTGTGTGTTTGAAGAGTGAGTCACAGTCAGACCAAAGGCTGGGTGAATAGATATGAAGGAGGACATTAAAAAAAAGGAACAAAAACCCATGACTCAGAATTTTAATCCTCTTCCGTCACCAGTCTTCAGAAGAATTTGGGCTCCTCTGTTGAATCCTACTTTGCAACATATTTCAGAGTCAAATTAGATAAACAAAGAAGTCATGCAGGGAGTCAATGGGAAAACAAAATCCCTTAACTACTGCACTCATCAACAGGACCAAATAACAACCCATTAAATAGAAAGCAGTGGTATAAAGTAGCCTATGTACTCTCTTAAAGGCTCTACTACAGGTCTGTATCAGAGTGGACAACATTAAGGGCCTATCTCTGAATCTGTGCATGGCTGGCACGGCTGCCATAGTCTGAGTTAATATATAACCACTGTGTGTGAGACTACAGGACGTAGCTTTACAAGGTTAGCAAAACCACAAAGGGAATTGATTTTTTCAATCATCTTTGACCAGCTTTGTTTACATGCATAAAACAGCAAGATGAAACAGGATGGAAAAGGTTTGTGAGGCGTCCTGTGATCTCTCTGTCTTTTGAAGACCTGAACACAGATGGTGAGTCCGTTGAGAGGAAATCCATCATTTCTGACGAGACTCAACACCCTGATTAACATAAGTCTGAATCAAGACAAATACAGCCATGTGTCACCCCTCCCTGGTCCTTTGCACAGGACGAAATGTGACAGTCACCTTGGACCTGACCAGCAGCTCTCTCTCCACACCAATCATGACAGAGCAGAACTTCAAATACAGATTAGTTTAACCCTTTAGAACCTGAGCAAATTAGCTTAATTTCTCACAAAAACATGCAATTTGCCAAGAAATTACCCCAAATTAGTAAGAAGTTACAAGACAAAAGACAAAAAAAGAGGAAAACAAAAACAAAGAAGGAAATGACCTAAAAATTACATTGAATGAAAATATGTATGTATATAAATATACTTTTTTTCAGGAGTTTTTCCTATTATTTATTTAAGAGTTTTCTAAGAATTGTCTCAGCCTCTTTTTTGTGTGAGGGTTGTTTTTTTCCATTTTATGTGGTTGGGTTTTTTATAACTCACATTTAGTTCATGTTCTTGTCACTGTAATCTAATTTCTCACAATTTGCAGGACATCTCTCAAGAAGTTGCTCTTCGCCTTTATAGCCATCTTTTCAAAAGAAGCCAAACGGTTTTGCTCATATTTTTAAGGTTTATATGCAACACAAGAAAACTGATGTCAAAATATTATGAGAATCAAGTCATAATTTAATGAGAATAATATTACACAAAATATATTACTGACGTTGATCCAGATTTTAAGGATTAAAGTCAGAATTCCTCACTTCATATGTTATCTTATTTATTTCAGTAGTTTAGAAATAACTAAGCAGTGTAGTTGTGTGCACATCCAACCTGTTTTGTGGCCAGTTGCTGGATAAAACTACATATTAATGTAACACACAGAATAAATATCCGCACACTGGAGTACAGCTCCCAGTATTAAATTGACTTGTTGTGGTCAATTAAATATTAAGAATTCATAAATATTCATCTGTGGTAAGGAATCATGGCACACAAGCACCATGATACCATACATATGTATGTATGTATGTATGTGTGTGTGTGTGTGTGTGTGTGTGCGTGTGTGCGTGTGTTCATTCATAATATACATATAAGCCTGTGTGTGTTTACAGTGACTGCTCTGGTTTAACCACAATATTAATAACTTATAGTACTGCTATGGGGGCAGAAATTTAAAGGTATAATCTCTTAGCTCTCATACTGCAGACTACCAAAGTTGTAAATAATGCAAACTTACGGATTTTGATTTTCTTGGGGTCAAACTTGCGGACTTCCCCCTGCAGCTTTTGCAGCCGCCCCTGAATCCTGCAGGATCTTCTGAACACCATCCCTGCCTCCATCTCGATGCCCAGGAAGATGTCGCTGGCATGTCGAGAAAGGTCGGAAAGTTGGTGAATTATGTTGGTCAACGTGTGACAGCCAACCTCATCCAGAGACGAGAACAAAACGGGTTTTCGCAGTTTGCGTCTCCCGGTTTCCTCCCTCGGTATCCAGCCATCCCTCGCCGATAACCTACTAACACGCCGCGGCTCGATGCTCCTCTGATAAAAGGGCATGTTTATATCATACCAATAACTCCAGCGGGACCGAAAACTGTTCACGCAAAAAAACACAGCTTTAAAACAAATCCAAAACGCACCGCCGTCCTTTGGTTGCTATAATTTCAATATAATCCTTCAATCCCGCCATATTTTTGTTTTGCAAAGCATGGGACTTTGTGCTGCTGTACACCGGAGACGTTGCCTCGCAAAGTCTATTCAAATTCAACCAGACAGAGAGCAGGCTGGAGAGAAGAAAAAAACACAAGGAAAAGTAGGAAAAAGTACAAATGAAAACCCGGGAATTACTACAACCACCTGTAGCCACTGGAACTGGAGCCAGATACACAGAGGGGACTTTACCTGCCTCCCGTCGGAGAGTCCGCGGCGGTCTGATGGAAAACCTGGACCGGAGATCCTCCAAACTGACCCGGAGGACAAACTGCGAAATCAGGAATATAAAATACTAAAGTCACGATTTTATTAGTGCCTTCATAAACCAATATGTCGAATATAATTTCACATTAACGCATATTCCTTATTTAATGACACCCCCTGTGATTAGGAGTAATGAAAGGTAGACTGATACCTTCTTTTTTTAATTTTCTTAATTCATTTTTAAAGATAACTGATGTACCATGCTAAATTAACCCCTTGAAACCTGAGAAAACTGCTAGGCTATGAATTCTGTAAAAACATGCAAAAAAGGCAATAAGCAATGGAAGAAGAAATGACCAAAACATTAACAAATAATAAGTATGAATTACAAGACATTCCTTTTTTTTAAAAAAAAAAAAAAAAAGGAAAAAAGAAAGTTAATTTTAAAAAAAAGAAAAGAAAAAAAAGGGGGCCTGGTAAAGGGGCCTAAAAACTATAATAATTGTGTAACATAATTTTAAATATGCAATTGTGTTAATTAGAAGTATAGTTTTCCCTAGCTTTTTCCTTTTTTCCCTCCAGGTATTTTTTGCTAGCTTTTTGAAAACAATTTTCTAAATCTAACAATTTCTTGCAATATGTGAAACATCTTTTAGCAATTTTGCCCTTTTCCCATGTTTTTGAATGAAATCAAACAAATCTGCTCTGGGTTAAAAATGTTACTTTAGGTTAATTAATGTGGTATTTCTATATTAAATATCCTTAGGCCTATAACGTCACTAAATGCTGACTGAACCCATCAAACCCATTCCCCTCCTAATTGCCTTATTGCTAAGTTTACAGATACTGATACTTTCTCTTTTTCTTATAAACATATTCATGTGAAATGTCCAAAAGATTTTGGACAGATGGATTGTCACTTCTTTAAAACTTATAATACAGTTTACTCTTTTAAAATTTGGGATATTCATTTTTACTATTAATTTTTAGAAATGTGGTAATCCAGACAACAGCGCTCTTGAACATGTGATTAATTTTATTCTAAATAGTTATTTTTTTTATACAGAAATTCACTGTCCAAAGTAACTTCCTATTTTTTTTAACTTTCAACTACTAGTGAAGGCTCCTATCAATCCCTGTTTATTGAGAAACAAAAAGTGTCTGTTTATTTTGTTTGTTTTTTATTCTCTTCATACATGTTATTCAGATTTTTTTTGTTTTGTAAACATATGTTGTGATCATAGACTGGATGTTTTGTAGGTGTTCATTCTGTTAAAATAAATAAATAAAACCCATGCTAATAAAACCACTCTGAGTTCCTAATAAACAAACTCAATTAAACGGAGATATAAGGACATGAAATAAAAATGTAGTCCTATAATCATGCATACATTAGCTAGTTTCCACAGTTGGCAACCAACCCTTAGCACGGCTGTATCATGGAGTCATTTGGGTTATTTATTTTAACTAGTTTAAATTTAATATCTACGGTTAAAATGAAGAAATCTTGGTTTGGGGTTTTTGATAAATAAACCTAATTAAGAGGAGAAATACGGACATCAACGTCGCCTGTTGGTGTTAGCTAACCTAGCTTTAGCATAGTTACAGTGTAGCTTGAGTTATTTATGCTACAGCTAACTATTTATTTATTCAAGTTAAGAGTAGCTTCCACGTAGCAAGAATTCTTCACTTCTTGAACTACTTTTAAAATATATATATTTTGTAATATTTCACTGGTGACCTAGTTACACAACACTATTGACAAGCTAACCTTAGCTTATAAACACGTTATGTTGCGTTAGCCTACAGTTTTTCGTCAACGCCTTCATTTTTAAACAAAAGATATATCAGTTGTTTGCTCGTACCGTTTTAAATAAGCCGTGGACAAAGCATTGTCTGCACACTTGTCTCTGATTTATGTCCTCTGTGTGTACATGGCATGTTTGTCCTGTCCACCGCCTGTCATTCCCACCATCGCTCAGAGGGCAAACTGTCCTCATTGGTAGCATACCTTTCACCCTGCTCGCCTTAAAACTTGTAAACTTGAGGCCGCGGATTCTTCTCAAAGTCTGACAAACTATGTCCAGCTGTTGAAATGTGTCTCTGTGATATTATTTGTGCCACCTGGTGTCCTGTAGTGAAGACGGCAGCTTCAAATGAGCCTCTGTGTGCATAGTTTTTCCACTGTCTGTGTGCTTATTACTGAACTAACTGGGAAACTTCGTATTCCTCTCCTGCTGTGTACATTGTAGTAGTGGAAGAAGTATTTAGATCATTGACTTGAGTAAAAGCACTAACTGTTAAAATACCCGGTTACAAGTAAAAGTTCTGCATTGGAAATGTTACTTGAGTTAAAATAAGTGAAGTAAAAGTACCCAATGTAGAAAAAACACACCTAAAAAAAATCTGAATTATAATAAAAATAGAAACAAAAAACGCCCCAAAATAAAAATATATATATAAAAAAAAAGACACAAAATACTCATTTTTTTTAAGAAGGATAAAAACATACGCCCAAAAAATCAAAATTATAAAAAAATACCCTCAAAACTTAAAATTATATTAAAAAAAAAAAAAAGAAAAGCACACTGAAAAGCCAAATATATTCTTTTAATTAAAAAACATTGAGAAGAAAACACAGCAAAACTAAATTTAAAAAAAAGAACAACCGACACAAAATAATCTTTTTTTTACTTGAAGGGAAAAAAATGCCAAAAATCAAAATTACAAAAGGAATCCCCAAAAAATAAAATTATGTTTAAAAAATAAGAAAAACTCAAAATTATATTTTAAAAAAGCTCCCTTAAAACTCAAAATGATTTAAAAAAAGAAAGAAAAAGAAAAAATAATTAAATGTTTATCTTTTATATTTTTTATATCTCTATATGTTTATAGTTGGCAATTAACTTACTGTGAATCAATGGATTGATTAATCAACCTATCATTGCAGCTGACTTGTATAGACTATTCTTATGTTTTTATGCAAAAACTCTTAATCTGATAAGTAAATAAACCATTAAGATAAATCTAGTGAAGTAAAAAAAAGTACATTATTCCCCCCTATTTTTTATATCTCTATATGTTTATAGTTGGCAATTAACTTACTGTGAATCAATGGATTGATTAATCAACCTATCATTGCAGCTAACTTGTATAAACTATTCTTATGTTTTTATGCAAAAATCTTAATCTGTTAAGTAAATAAACCATTAAGATAAATCTAGTGAAGTAAAAAAGTACATTATTCCCCCCTAAAATGTCATGGAGTGAAAGTATAAAGTTGCATGAAAACATTTTTATTTAATTACAGTACTTGATTAGGCCAAGTGTACCTAGTTACATTCTACCACTGATACATGGTGGTAACAGTTTAACATTACTCGTTATTAGGAGTGCTGACACAGCTGTCCTCTGAACATGGTGACGTCCAGGATGCTGTGGAAAACAGTAAAGGAAAGGCAGATTGTCCTGTTATCCTGTTACACACTGCATGACTTCCGCATTTGTCCTTCCCTCAGCACAAAACGTGTCTGACAGGAGAAGATGACACATTCATCTCTGGTGGAAAAAGGAACAAGCTCATTCTGTTCTATTGTTCCAGGGACATTTTCAGTGTCCTCACATTCCCAACATTTCCTCCTCCTTCTGTGTAAATGTAATCTTTTGAAACGTAAAGGTCCTTCCACATGTTACTGCTTTAACACACAGGCTAACAGACCTTTTTCACAATAGACTTTGTGGCTTCTCACAAGTATTTAACCCCTTGAACCCAAAGCAAATTGGTTTGATTTCTTTCAGAAACATGAGGAAAAAGGCAATGACCAAATAGTCAAGAACAGTCCCACAAATTGAAAAAAATTACTAGATTTAGACTTATTTTTTCTTTAACTATTTCATAATACGTAATATTATATAATCTTTTTATAAAGACTGGCTATACTTTCTAAGCAGTTTATTTCAGGTCACTTCCTTGTTTGTTTTTTTTCTTTCCTTTTTTGCTGTTATTTTCATTTTGTTTTTTTGTTTTGTTTTGTTTTTTTACTTTTTTCTAAATTTTTGCTTATTTCTTGTTCATTTATTCTTAAATTGCTCATTGCCACATACGTTTACTTACATAAAACAAGCCACTTTGCCTAGGTTTCAAAGGGTTAACATTACAAATGCACCCCAGTTAATTTTACTGATTACACTTGTGTTTATTGTGCTATAACATGTCAAAATGTCTGCTGGGAACAACATTAGTAAACTTGCATGTATGAAAAATCTGAATATCTGGGAAAATTAGTTTCATATTTTGAAAATCCTCTTGATTGCTGCATCAAGTCTGACCAACAACTCCAAAATTTGGTACAACATATCAGAGTGCTTATGTAGAAATTAGGGTTGGGGTACTTTATCTTGATTATCATGGGTGAAATGCGTACACAGATGTAGTTTTATTAATGCTAGTGATCATTCTTAATTTATCATTTTTTTGTTTATTTTTAAAGAGAATTTCATGCTTAGAAAAAACCCAAGACATTTAGTACATCGCCTGTCTGAGTTGACTTCATATATGCAGAAACATGGCAGACAAACCTAAGTTTGGGCCAAAGTAATTAACTTTTTATGGAGTTACATATTGTAATGTATTTCTTTATATGGTATTAGATTGTAAATGTTAATTTCTGCCTATGTTGTAAGTAACCCAATTCAGTTAAAAAAGTTATTTATTGGCATTAGTCAGATAAAGGAATATTTTTAGAAGTTTTAGATGTTTGTGACAAAATCACTCAGTAATAATAAGCTCGAAAACTGATTCTCAGTCATAAACTCACACAAACAACACACCAAATTTGGAAGAATAACTTTCCAACTCAGGAAATAGAACCATCCGAGGAGTAAGTGAATGCAGCATTAGGTCTTTTTATCTGTTTTTATACATTGAATAAAAGAAAGGTTTGAAAGTTTGATCGTATAAAATGAAATAAAATAAAAATAGAAAAGACAAGTAAACAAACTACCCAATTCTAGAGATGAACATAAGTTTAATCAAGATTAAATATATGCCCAAAAAAAGAAAGATCTTGCAACTCATAAGAGATCCAAACAAGTCAAAACAATACAAAAAGATGAGCTTTTTCTGTCTGTCATGTCAATAGAGTCTTATAATTTTATACTTCCTACGAGTTTTGGACTTTCATTCGGGGTAAAATGTATACATATTTCTCATTCACCATATTTTACAGTGCATTGATTCTCATAACCATAGCCTTCTTTCACGTTTAAAAACCCACAAATAAACTCATTTATAGAATTATTTACATACAAGGCTTGAACAAGTCGACTCAAACCAAATCTGGTGAGCGATAATAAGAAAAACAAACATCACACATCAGAACATATGGGAACTTTTCGGCTTGGTTACGCCATCATGACATTTTGTTACACAAATCACCAAATGGATAGGAGGCAGGAGGAGTGGCCTCAAATTAAATAATATGATGAACTAACACTCAGCGAGGACGTGAGGATTACTCAGCTTGGAAGTTATTCCGTCTCTGTGTCTTTAAAGTTTGGTTGCATACACACACAAAAATGTACAAAAAGACTTCAATGAGTGATAAAGTGAAATCAAATGTCTCCAACGCCTTTTGCACACACTGCTCATAATGCACCGAGGTGTTAGGTACACAAAGCCAGCATATAATGTGAAACTGAACAGAATGAATCTAAAATATGGCAACAAATTAACTTAGAAAAAAAAAGTTGAAACACTTTAACGTTACAACTGAGTTAGTAAGCAACCACGTCACCAAAGACACAAAAAGAAGTCTACATCATCTCACTTTATTCACGATAACTTACTTGAGATGACAATTTGAGTTAAATCATTCCAGGAGGGGAAAAAAAAACCAGAACACTGTATTCTGTGTTTTTTGATTTCTGAGCGCTGCGGAGATATAACAGTGTCATGACCTCCGAAACATGGAATAATTTTTATTGTTAGGCGTATTTGTGCATCAAAGCTGAGAACAGCATCTCCAAACAAACACTAATAAACACAAAAAAACTCCCAGGTAATATTAATATAACATCCGCTGTAATACTAGCTCCTATTTTCTTGGTTCTTTCATGGAGAACTGATTACCAAAGGGCAGCTGATGATATAACATCATCAGTTATGTGATAATAGACAGATTGAAAAAAATGAGGAGAAAAGGGGAACAAATATGTATTTAGTAATTTGTTTTTTAACTTCTTATTGTGTGTCACACACTGAGATGTTTGCGTTTACAAAGCCAGAAAGCTGACTTTTCCATGTGCATCTTAAGTTATATTCACTCCTTTAACACCCTAAGTTCACCCTAAACCCTGGAAATATATGGAAGCAAACGAAAGGCAAAAGTATCAGAATTTTAACAGAATAATTAATATTGAAATTAAAACACCTCTAAATTAACAACAGTGAAATAGTTTTTATCTTAAAAACAATGTATCTGAATACGTCTGTTCTGAATTTACTGCTACGAAATTAAAATGTGAAAAATTTTAATTTGCTTTTTCAAAAGCTGAATTTGTTTATTCTTTTCATTTTGTTATAAATTCAAATTCAAAAATACATGTTTCATAATTTAAAAAAAAAATCAGGTTGCTCAAATTCGATTGGTTAAATGAATCTAAAAATACTATTTGAAAACATTTAAACAGCAGGACAGGATAGGCAGTTGAGCCTGAATGTTTTGAGTCCGTGTTGATTTTGTCTGATGTCTCTTTAAGCTTTTTTAAACATTTTATTTATTTTTACAAATTTTTCAATCTGAGCAAACTCAATCTATTTTTGAAACTTATATTTTTGAAACTGAATTTTTTGACATTGTAAAAAAAAAAAGCTTTTTAAATCGCAATTAAATTAATAATAATAATTTCAAAGAGGTAGATTTAGAGCAAATAGATTTAGACGCATCATTTTCAAAAATTTCAATATTAAGTATTCAGTGGCTGTTAAAATTCTAATATTTATGTCCCTTTTTTGCTTCTATAGAATGACTTCTTGCCTGTCCTTCATAAATTTTGCCAGTCGGCTCCTTTAAAAAAACAAAACAAAAAACTACTGGCTCACTGTCAATCAGACTGTATCTAGAAATAACAGTGTTTTGTGTAGGAATAAGCCAAAAAAAGAGCTCTGCTTCCATTAAATATCCTCTCAGATCTTCATGTAGGCATGGTAGCAGGAGGAGAGAATAACGGACTACTGTTTAACAACAAAAAAAGATGATTAAGTTTGTGTGTAATGGTGTTTTTAATGTGTGTGAGAGACTTGGCAGAGACCAGGAGCTCTCTGTGGAACAGAGGCATAGTGTTATGAAGTACATTTGCAATATAATTAGATTTTCAACATTGTCTGTGTTCTTGTGGGATAAACGACCACTATTACCACCAAACAGCAAACTCGCAGAGTGCTGGACTCGCCGGGTTTCTGTTTCACGGTCATGAAAGCGTCACTCAGGGCAGAAGCAGCCACAAGGCCACGTTGGACAGTGTTGGGCTGGGGAGGTGACAGAAGAGGAGCCCAGGGTGAAAAGTGGTAAAATACAATGTGAGAGCAAAGTCCTACAGCTTGGTCTATGTGAGCGCAGCGAGGACAGGTGGTGAATATACAACAGGAATACACACTCCTCTTCCAAGGGCTCGATGACGGGCTCTAGCATGGGTGTATCTCGGGACACGCATACACATACGGTACATACATATTAGTCCAATCTTCAGACTAGCGCTCCAGATGTGTCTCTTTGTCACCCTCTGGTGGTTTTCTCCAGAATAGCTCTGGCATCACTTTCTCTTTCTCATACACACACACATACAGGCTGCCATCGCACAAATCTCCACCTACACACACACACACACACACACACACACACACACACACACACATATGAACATACACACTCCTTGGCTCCCCTGTGTCTGTATTCAGGCTTATCTGGTGTAGTAGACTCTGTAGTAAACACTCTTGGAGCGCCAGAGTGAATAGGAGTTGTCAAACTTGAGCAGGTAGACTCCACGGCCGGGGTACTGGTGGCTGCCGGCGTACACCTCCTCATGACAGTCCCGCCGGTACACCGGCACAATCTCATCCACCTGGGGCTTCCCTGCCTCCTTCTTCGCCTTCTCCTCCTCATTGGGAGGATCACCTGAGGACACAGGGAGAACGTATCAAGCTGAGACAGAAAGCATGAGGGAATCAGCCCGAGTCTTTAACTGTATACATATATACACACACACACACACACACACACACACACACACACAAGGTTTCTTTTGACAGCTTGACTATAATTATGTAATCCCATCATTGACTTTAATTTTGGGGAGTTAGATTTGTGCCTCAAACCTGAACATGCAATGGTGATTGGTAGAACTAATAACTAGAGCTGCAACAATTATTGATAGTCGATTAGTTCTAAACTACTGAATTAACTGTCAACTCATTTGATATTTAATTCATTGGTTCGAGTGACATTTTTAAGAAAAACATTTGAAAGTGAATATTTTCTGGGTTATTTGGGTTTCTTTTTTGCTTTTCTATGACAGTAAACAATATCTTTGGGTTGTGGACAAAACAATACATTTGAGGATGTCATCTTGGGCTTTGGGAAACAACGATTGACATTTTCTCCATTTTTCTGACATATTATAGACCAAACAACAAATCGATTAATCAAGACACAATCGATAGAGAAAAAAAATTATCAGTTGCAGATATTTTGAGCTCAATAGTTTTTTCTTTACTCAAAATCTCCCATTTCATTTTTCTATCAAACTGTATTGTACTGCAAACAATACTGCGTATACCCCGGTGAAGTTTCAGGAAGAAATGAAAAAACAGATACCCACAAAGCCTATCGCTAACTTATGGGATCAATTTTTTTCTTTTAAGATTTGTTTTATGGCTTTTTGCTTTTATTTGACAAAAACAGCACAAGGGTGAAAAGGGGAGGGAAAGAGGGGACGACACGCAGCAAAGGGCTACAGGGTGGAACTGAACCTGCGGCCGCTACGGTAAAGACACAGTCCCTGCACATGGGGCACCCACTCCACTAGATGAGCTACCGGGCGCCCCATGAGAACCAATCTTACACAAAAGTTGCATGTTTATGACAAAATTTGATACAATCTCCTGTATGAAAGAAAATATGTTACACCACACATAAAAACACAACTCCTACTACAGCTGACATTCAGTGAAGTTTAGAAGAACTGGCATATCTGCCAAAGGCTTACTTGTACACTTTATGTAACTAAATAAACCACACCAATCTCACTGCATGGGATTGCCATTTATCTTATCAAGTTATTGCCACAATTCCATTTCTTTTCACACCACTGCTCTGGTTTCCACCAAAGACCACAAGCAGGACTTTCTTGGTCTCTGGGAGAACTAGACATGTTTAACAATGGCGTAGGCAAGCTCTGAACATGAGATAAGAACACAATGACTGAAAAATGCAGTCTTATGCACACACCCTTCCCACCCACACCTCACCTTCATCATCCTCGTCCTCATCACTGGACTCTGACACATGCACGCTGACCGAAGCAGAGGCAGCGTCCGTCCACTCGAAGAAGACCCCGAAGCCGATGTCATAATAGTCCGTGGCAAACTCCCAGAACAGGTAGGAGCCCTCCTCGTGTGTGGGCACCCGCACTGTCACCACCTCACCACGCCCCACTGTGATCACGCTGTCTGCGTCCTGCCGGATTTTCTCCTTGAAGTCCTTGATCTGTGGCCGTGTCCACATGGAGGGAGCGGCTATGACCGGAGGGGAGTCTGCTGTGATGGAGAGACATGAGACTTTTTACAATCTCTTGGAAGTTTCCAATTAGGATAGAATTACATTTTTATTTCCTAATGAGAGATTTCCTCCCAGTATAGGCCACCTGATCATGTCACAGAGAGAACTAGATACAGCATCATGTGGTTGTACGCCTCTGTGCACCAGTCAAGTTCACAGTTTACATCCATGCCTGCGAAAAACGCATGCTTCACACACATCTTCCCCCAGCAGCAAAGAAGACCTATACAATCAGCACACTTTCAATGTGGACACCCAAGGTTATGGTGGACAACATATTTTAGGAGGTCACTGTGACCTTGACCTTTGACCACCAGATTCTAATCAGTTCATTCTTGAGTCCAAGTGGACATTTGTGCCAAATTTAAAGAAACTCCCTACAGACCATCTTCAGATAATGCGTTCACAAAAATGAGACAGATGCAAGGTCACAGTGACCTTGACCTTTGAACACCAAATTCTAATCAGCTCATTGTTGAGTCCAAGTGAATGTTTGTGTGAAATTCAAAGAAATTCTCTAAAGGAGTTCTTGAGACATCACTTTCACAAGAATGAGACAAATGCAAGGTCACAGTGACCTTGAGCTTTGGCCACCGAAATCTAATCAGTTCATCCTTGAGTCTGAGTTTGTGCCAAATTTGGAGAAATTCCCTTTAGGTGTTCTTGAGATATCACCTTCACAGGGACTTTGACCTTTGACCTTCGACCTTTGAACACCAAAACCTAATCAGCTCATCGTTAAGTCCAAGTGAATGTTTGTGCCAAATTTTAAGAAATTCTCTCTGAAGATATCGCATCACAAGAATGTGCCGGATGGACAACCCAAAAACATGATGCCTCCAGCCTCTGCTATCGCATAAAAATAGAGAAAGCATGTGTGCATGTGAGTTGTTTTTTTTTTTGTATACCTGGCTCGCCATCCATCTTTCCTCAAAACAATATTTTGAGAGTGAATAGCCAGCCACAGTGGATTAATTTGGCTCTGGATGTGTGTGTTGGAGTAAGACCAAGACCTTGTTCACCTCTGGTGTAAGTGCTTACTTTCCTGTATGCAGAACGTGTGTTTGGATGATACCTAAACCCACAGCCTATCATGTATCACTTGTTCCAGCTTTTCTCCTCCCTTTCCCCTCCAGGTCACATCAACAAGGACACAGCAGATGAGACTCAGGTTTCAGGTTTGGTATAAAGCTTTGTTTGTTTGACAGAGAGCTCCCTCCTCTCTGCCCTGCAGCCATCAGCGACACAATAAAGAAAACATAGATTCTTTCTGCATGAAGTCAACTCTGGTGGTTTGTGTTTTTTAAATGAG
Organism: Plectropomus leopardus; assembly: GCF_008729295.1. NCBI lineage: Eukaryota > Metazoa > Chordata > Actinopteri > Perciformes > Serranidae > Plectropomus > Plectropomus leopardus. The sequence goes on along the minus strand of NC_056478.1, from coordinate 12,145,202 downwards.
ACAATAACATACTGCCCACTAACCTAATAAAGGCCCGTTCTCTGAGACCTCTTCTGCTGGCTCAGGCTCTGGCTCCCGGTCCATGCTCTCTGAGTACGAGTCTGACTGGCCTCCGTTGACTGTTGGTGTTTCCTCGCCAGCAGGTGGTGAAGCTGCACATAGCGGTCCAGCTGCTGAGGCGGGGATGGGTTCACCGCTGTTGAAGCCGCTAGATTCAAGAGTGCCCTGCACCATCGAATCAGCCTGCATCTGCTGCTTCTGTAAGGCCGCCTGGAGGAGAGGACGACAACACTGAGTCAATACACTGAAATTGTTTGTTTTTCTTTGGGACTCATTTATGTCTTTTTTGGCCAATGAGGCATGTATCGCTGACTGAAAGGGAAATGTATGTTTTAATCTAATTTTGTTTTATTACTTTGATATTAGTTACTAATCAATTTTTAATTTTTATTTTTTGTTCTATTTATCTATGTATTTATTTGTTATTTCTAATCTCATTAATTCATGGATTTTGGTTGATTTGTAATTTGTTAATATTATTATATTTATTGTTATTGTCATTGTTCATTTTATTTTCGTTGAATGTGGGGGTGTTTGACTGAGTAAGGGGATGCATATTTGTATATTCATGTGCATTTTTTGATGTGCATTTAATACTTCGATAAAAATATTGTTTAAACAAAAGTAGGGACATAAACCAAGAATGTTATATTTCTACAATGCTGTTGGAAGGATCACAAATTCCTGCTTCAAACAAATTACATCACATTCACTTTATCTTTATACAGTCACCTTACCTACTTACTGTTTTACCACGTCCCTGTTTACATCATAGTTTACTCATGCTGTAATTACTGTCTTCCACAAATATACATTACTTATGTTATATTATATCCCTACATTTTAACTTCTGCACCATTTTACTGCATGTCTCCAGGGTTTTTATCAATTAATTTTCAAAACCTTTCCCTAAGTTTTGCATAAAATTTTACTCCACTTCTATGACTTTAGTTAAGTAGTTTAAAATGGGCAGGCCTAAAAAGCAGTAGAGCCATACATTATTAAACACGCACTTCCCAGGCATTTACGGATGCGTAAAGTGCTAGCGCTTGCAACTTTTACTCCCTAATTAGACATTCCTTCTGCCAACTAGCTGCATACATCTGTAGCAGTATAGACCAAACCAGCACATGCAGATACTTTGCAACATGTCAAGGCCTCGCAGAAAACTGATGATACTGTGATGAACTCTGCTGCCCACATCATTACCAGAACCCCTTACATAGAAAACATCACCCCCACCCTACAACAACTTCACTGGCTCCCTGTCAAACACTGCATTGATTATAAGATTCATTCAGTCCTTCAAGGCTCTCCACAACCTCGCACCTCTGCATCTCTCTGTTCTCCTTCATCCTTACAAATCCTCCTGTACTCTTTGGTCTTCCTTCTCCACCCTCCTCACTACTCGTCCTGCTCGTTTATCCTCTATGGGGTCCAGAGCTTTTAGCCGTGCAGCCCCTCATCTCTGGAAGTGCCTCCCACAAACCATCTGTGATATCGACTCCCCAACTTCAAATCCCGCCTCAAAACACACCTTTTTAGACTTTCCTATGCTGCGTAATGTTATTGACCTTCTATATATTTAAAGCTTTTTACTGCATATTGTTTTCACTTATGTCCTGATACTTTGCTGTTTTGTTATTGTTGTTTGTGTAAGGTGAGCTTGAGTGTCCTGAAAGGCTCCCATAAATAAAATGTATTATTATTATTATTATTATTATTATTAGATGGATATACAATTTGATGTTTTTCTAATGTGTTTGGATTATACTTTTAAAAGATCTGTATGCATTTATTTTTTGTTTTGTAGATATGTTTGGTAATTATTTTGCAACTTTGTCTGAATCTAGGCCTCCATGATACTTAAATAAATGAAGGTTGACCACCATCATGTCCTCTCAGTTTTCCCCTGTCTAAGTGGATGAATGACCCAACATTGTGACTGAATATTGCTTATCTTGACATCTGTTCATTTATAGATGTCTGGAATCGATACCTGGTTATTCGATTAAATATGTATATTTCATTGAATCACCAGGTAGAGTTTGGCTAAGACTTGTCTGTATATGACCAACCTGTTAATAACAGTTAATAGTTTGATCTACAGGCTGAGTTTTAGTTGGAGATGGCAGTGTGATGTTGCTGTACTGTCTGATTGTACCACAGCAGCCTCCCACTCGAGCTAATGTTAGCTATCCATCAGAAATAACTGTCAGCAGCATCATTTGGTGATTTACCACACTGACAGGGAACATTCATGTGTCCTTTGTGGCTCAAATCTCAGTGTGAAAGCTTCTATTAACCCGGTACAGAACAGTTTTTTTTGGCATTTTTCTGTTACCCTCATTATGTGACAGCACATTTCTTTCTCCCAGAAAAAGGGTGTGGGATTGGCGATGACATGATGCAAGCTGGTCAATGTGTGTTATGTGATACTAGTGATTCAAAGGTCACTCTGCATAATGTTAGACGTGTGTTTTGGATTTTTATTAACATATTTTAAACAATAGCCAAAGCAATGTATATTCAAAACTTTTCCAAAACATTTTTTTAATTTCAAACTTTCTTTTTTCTAATTTTATAACTTTTCCAGGAATTTTGAGAGAATGGGAACCCTGTGTCTTAGATTCCCATTTTCCCCTTGCATGATTTTCCTTTTTATACATTGTTAAAGGCTGATTTTCATCACCGTCAACTGCTTCTCTGTAATTGATATGAATTAATAAGAAATTATTTGAAACTATATCCATGTTAAGGTGCACCATCATGGCAAAAATTATTATCCGTTTGAGCTCACTCACTATTGCTTTCGTCACAATGCTTGATTACTCGAAGATCTTGACAATCTAAATTGATTTTCCAACGTTTGTCGTTCTCACACTTAATACCACAGCAGACGCGTATTTTGTACATTGTGTGGATGTATTTCTGTGTATGGATTTGGGTATGTATTTGATGTGTGTATTTGTGGATCTATCTTTAGGGATGTCTTTGTGATATTTGTGAATGGATTTACTTATGTTTTTCTGTGTATGGGCTTGTGAATGCATGCTTTTCTTTGATTATTTAATTTTTATATATTTAAACACTACAAACACTAAACACAGGTTATCAGGTTCTTGTGCATAAATCTGCATTTCTATGATGTCAATATCAAATAAAATATAACTATGTTGAACAGTTGCTGAAATTGTCTTCTGGCTCACACACTTTCGTACTGCTTACCTCATCATGAAGTGTGCGAGTGGATTTAGTTCTGGACTGCCCACAATTTATGTCATGGATGTTTTTTTTTCTAAGTCTATTTTTTTCATTTTCACTGACCTCATACCAGCGAAAAAAATTTTAACAAAGTAAAAATCTCAAAATGCGAACGAACAGTTTCTTGAATAACCTTCTCTGATCACCACATTTGCAGGCATTTAGGCTTGGCACATGACCATTTTTAATTTACTGTGGAGCTTTTAAATAAATGCTGCCAATACCTTAGCTTAATACTTCCATAAAATCAATCAATGAAAGTCTAGCCCTCTGTTAGTGATTACACAGTACCTGTTGCTGGGCCAGCTGGACCTGGTAGAGCTGCTGCATGTACTGCTGGTAGTGCTGCTCCTGGAGCTGACGGATGAGGCCCAGCTGTTGCTCTGGGCTGTTGGGGTACTGCTGAGCAGCATACTGTTGGAACTGCACTGCTGTCTGCGCATTCAATGCCGCCATTATCTGTTGCCTGAGGAAAAAGAACACCGGGGCAGAGTTGGTGAGGAAGGAAATACAGGAGACGGAGAGGAGACAACGATGGACAGTGGAAAGTTGCAGGGCAGGGATACTCAACTTGCTTTGCTTGGGGGCCACTTTTGCAAAATGATAGGACGCCAGGGGCTTGTCACCGCAATCCCGTAAATATTTTTATAAGTTTAGGATGTTTCTTGGATTTTAGGATGTTTCTCAGATTTTAGGATGTTTCTAGGATTTTAAACTGACCCTGCAAAAGCGCTGTTGACGATCAATCTGTCAAAGCTCAAGAGCTGTCCCCCTGTAGATATCAGTGTTGTGGAAAGTGTGATGATCATGTATAAGTCATGCTGAAGTCAAATCAATATTTCCCAAACAAACACACACACACGGTGATACAAACATACTTCTGCTGCTCAATCCGTAGCCTCTCCTCCTCTGCCTGTCTCCTTTCCTCTTCCTCTCTCCTCAGTCTCTCCTCCTCCTCCAGCCTCCGTCTCTCCTCCTCCTGCCTTTGTCGCTCCCTCTCCTCCTCCTCCAGTCGCTGGCGCTCCTCTTCTTCTTTCCTGCGAAAGAGCAAAGTAACAATGGACCTTATAAATTATGCAAATGGTCAACTTCTTTAAAAAAACAGAAGCATTCCATCAGTCAATAACTGTCCAATCTTCCCGCTGCTGCTTCACAGTTTTGCTAGCTGCATGTAGGACAAACTGAGTCTGTATTTAGACACTAGAGCCTCGAGGGGACTGATGTCGAGCACCTTACCTTTTCCTCTCCTGCTCCTCCCTTTCGATTTTGTGTGAGGTGACATAGGGAGCAAAGAGGTTACAGCACTTGTTCAGCAGTTTGACAAACTCCACCATGGCCTCCTCCTTCTCCATGTTACCCAGGGAGGCCCATTCTTTCCTGCACACAGAGCGACGATCGAGGTGAGGACAAATAATACGTACAAGAGGGCAAACTGGGCTCATCCATTGAGTATTTTTGACTTGTTTTTAGATGACATAATACAATAAACAAGTCTATAGCATTTGAAACAACCATTGTTTCATTGGAACAAAAAACAATAAAACATGTTTTTACAGTCATAAGCATATTTTACTATTTGTTTGCAGATCAAAGATGTGAGCAATTAGTAGGGATGCAGGATAATATCAGAATGTCATCTGTATCAGCATTTATTGGCTTTAAAATTAAATACTGGAATATTCCAACATGCTGACTTCTGCAGATTTGACAAACAGATATTTTTATTTTTTTAATTAACAAAGTGAACACGTACAAAGCATCAACCCAGATTTGAATTATGTTTCTTATTTTGCACAATGAATGAATGACATATATTGCAAAGCATTGTATTTTATGCCTTCATCTGCTGGTGCGCCATCACCATAAGAGTACGCATAATGTGATGTTAATTTCACTGCAGAAGAGATTTGATGATGGCAAAAATTAAGTGGGGGAAAAAAGTGGATATATCCATATTGGTATCGGTTATCAGCAAAATGAGTTGTCATACATATCAGCATATCGGTCATCAGCATGAAAATCCAATACCATGCATCAAATTAGGGAAATAAATTTAAGTTTTTTTTACTAAGTGTGTGGCTTCTTATGTCAAAGGTTTATATATATATATGATAGATACAAGGAATGCTGAGCAAATGTTTAAAAGACATTAATACACCAAATTGCTGGAATATCTGCCATATTTCAAAGGTCACACCCACTGACACACAAACAGATGTTTACTGTGGTTACCTGCGGTCGTTGCCCAGCACATCAAAGAAGCCGACCTCTGGTGAAGCATCGGGATTATAAGGGCCCAGTAACACCTGTTTGTGCAGCGCGACCAGTCGGAGCTTCTCCTCATAGGTCGGGTGGAAGGCCTTTCCATCTTTGTCTGCAAGCAACAATGTGGAGGCGATGAGTTTGCGTTTATTTGTTTTTAATATCCAACAATGAAAAGTGCTTGTAAATACTACAACAGCATACAGGGTTTCATATTCCTAAAAACTCTACTACTATCCTCATGGCAGGATGACGAATCTTATTTAATCCCAGTGGAGGCAAGGATCAGATTTATGTGTACAAGTTACGCAACGAGACCTAACCCTAACTGACTAGAAACACACGACTACAAATACAAAGCACTGATTACGATCGCAAAGAGTGGCGACCTGCCCAAAACCTGTTTGCACAGTCATCACAAGTGCTTTGCTCTGGTAAAAACAGCACAAATGCCCAGTGTTCAAAATTAAAAAAAAAAAAAATGTGTTCAGAAAGCTTGCCATGTAACACAATTAACAACAACATGCCTTAAAGCCAAAGAGGGCAGGATATACTGTATATTCATTTAGATTTTTAGGATACATTGTCATGTTTTGACACACTACTTCTTAACAAATAGGCTACAACATAATGAACTCAAATGAGGCTTTGATCTTGAAACTTAAAACAGATGTTGGAGATGGTTATATAATGCAATAATACATTTTACAAGTTGTATTTTAAACACAAAGAATGTAATAGATAAATGATGACAGTGAACTCTGTCTTAAAGGTCCCGTCTGTAGGAGTTAGGGAGACATATTGGCAGAAATGGAATATAACACGATAAGTATGCTTTCTTAAGTGTAAAATCACCTGAAAATAAGCATTATTGTGTTTTCATCAGCATAGTATGAGCTGTTTCTATCTACTTAAGGAGCGGGTCCTTGTCCACGGAGATTGCCATGTTGCACTGCCATGTTTCTACAGTAGCCCAGAATAGATAAACCAAACGCTGCATAGGGCCAGTTACGCTTTTGCATTGGCCACCAAAGTAAGCTGCCACTCCCCGGCAAGAGAGAAAGAGAAGCATATACTTTTTTAACAGACACTGCTGTATTCAGTGTTTTTCTCTGTTTTAATCACCAGGTCTGTTTGTTTCATGGAGGAAAAGACTTCTGCGGATAATTCAGCTCCTGGTAAAAAAAACCTCCTGAAAATTAATACTGAAGGAATTCTAACCAAGAGAAGTTTCAGCTGGTTGCAATCTTCAATCCTCACTGCTGGATGCCACAAAATCCCCCGGATTTTTACACACTGCCTCTTTTAAGGTGATGATATTTATTCAGACAGCCTGACAGATTGTATGCATGTAAAACACAAATATGAGCACAAGTAATCCACTTGTTTTACTGGATTTTCTGTTGGAGTAGTGGTAGCAGGGAGTGGTTTATGGATACGAGGAGGCGGTCAGGCTGTAAAACAGGCCAGTGAGTCGTACAACACGTACAAAGTAAGTTCCGAAGACTTGGTGTCCTAGAACTGGTTTTAAAGACGCCCAGTGGAGACTGTAGATCGGTTTAATCCTAAACGGACAAACTAACTCCTACAGCCAGTGGTGGAATGTAACTAAGTATATTTAGCCAAGTACTGTACTCAAGTATGAGTTTGAGGTATTTACTTGAGTATTTTCTTCTCATGCCCCATTATGCCTCTAACCCGCTACATTCCAGAGGGAAATTTAACTTCACTAATTAACTGAAAGCTTTAGTCACTACTTTCTTTACAAATACATAAAAAGCGTAAGAAAAGTTTATAAAATGTGTTTTTGATTAATTAAGCTACCTTTCAGTTAATACAAATACAGCTGAAACAATTTATCCATTTATCATTTGTCTGATTGGCAAAAACAATAATTGGCAAAAGTCATTAGTCATTAAGTCATTTTCTAATTTATTTTGAATAATTTTGAGGGGTTTTTTTGTTTGTTGTTGTTTTTTAGATTTGTCTGCTTTGGATATGTTTACTTTACTTTAAGTAAATTTACCTGAATACACTTATTTACTTTTACTTAAGTAACATTTTCAATACAAGACTTTTACTTGTAACAGAGTATTTCCATGGTGAGCTATTAGTGTTTTACTTATGTAAAAGCAGTGGTGGGCAGTAACTAGGTACATTTACTTAAGAACTGTGATTGAGTACAGTTTTTGAGTATCTGTACTTAACTTTTTATAATTATAGTTATTCCTTCCTTTGGTTCCCCTTCATTTGAAAGACAAATATTTTACTTTGACTCCACTACATTCCTATGAAAGCTCTCATTATTTGTTACATTTACTTTTAAGTTAGTGGATGATTTTTTTTTCTTTTCTAAAATGCAAAAGTACATACAATGCAATCAGAGTTCTGTGTGTGGTTTGTTTGTCGAAGTGGCGTTCCCTCACTTCTACCTTGCGTGTGCTCATCAGTATTGACAGGTAAAGAAGAGATGTCATCAGCAGGTGCTTGTATTTGATTGTGTAGCGTTAGTACTGGCTACAGCAGCAGATGAAGATGAAGATTCCCCATCAGATACCTCAGGTCCATGTTTGAAGTTTTTTAAATATTTCGACACGCTTTTCATTCTAAAAGGTTATACAAGTCATTTAGCGGGTTGATTAAGAGCCATTAGGTTCTGTAAATGTATTGTGACAATATACAACAATGCATCGTGTTTTTAAAAAGTACTTTGAATACTTAAGTTGTTTTTTTCAGCAAGTACTCCAGTACTTTAACTCAGGCAATTATTTACTTTCTTTCACTTGTAATGGAGTAAACTTTGACCAGGAATAACTATACTTTGTAGGGGTCAACCGATATTGGTTTTTCAGGGCTGATACTGATATCAATTATTAGTAGTAAATGTAATACATTTGCCATAAAACTGGAAATCTTTTTGTCAATATTTAGAATTTGAAATATAACAAACTGCAACACAAAACTTTGTTTACATGTCATTAGCAAAAAATGTAATCAAAACTGAAACTTTAAACATCATAAACAGCGGTTTCCCTGCAACTTTTTTCTATTAATTGAAAATTTAAATAAAATTTAAAAAAGATTAAACAAAAATGGCTTCTTATTTTTATTACAAAGTAAAAGTTTACTTTGCGCTTTTTAATCTTAATTTAATTAGTGATCAATAAACTAAAACGCCGATACAGATAATCAGCAAAATGCCAAACATCGACCCAATAATCGATCAGGCCGACTCTGACTCAAGTAAGAGAGTTTTATACTTTGTCCACAACTGAGTAAATGATCTGAAGACTTTCTCCACCGCTGTCTGCGGCACAGCAGGGATCTGCCAGGGTCTGATTCATGCAGGCTTCCGTCAGCCGCACCAGTGGCTGGGCAGGGCGTGTTTAAAGCTCCCAAACAAATCGCCATTCAGTTAGGATGGACAGCTTCTTTTATTACAGCAGTCTTTGGTTGATGGAGCAGTTGCATGACGAGCGAGCCAAACCCAAATAAAGGTACACAGAGGACAGACAACACCATGCAAACAACAGTATAAAAATGTTGTCAGGCCACGCGCGGATGGACTGCTCGGGAGCGCTTATTTTACCCTCTAACAGCCGGCTAAAAGCCTGTTAGCAGCGTCGGCTCCTGGTTAGCTGTGAGGCTAATGTAATGTTGCGGCTGACAGCAGCAGCCCGGCGGTGACAGCTAACGGCTAACATTAGCAAACGGCTAACCCCAGGCAGCGCGAGCGTTTCGTCCCTAAAGTTAACGGTGGACTCGGTCGCTGTCTGCCGCTCTGCGTTAAAAAATGTCAGATTATAACAACTGTGAAATACCTTTGAAAAATTTAAGGCTCATTCCGTACAGCTCCAGCAGAGGAAAGCCCCATTTCCTCTCTATCGCAGATTTGGCTGTCTCTCCATCTTCGCCTCCCGCGGCACCCGGCGTGTCGGTCTCCGGTTCCGCGGGTTTGGGGTCCGGCTCCTCGACCTGGATCTGCTCGCCCTCCGGGTCCGGGCTGAGGGTGAGGCCATCGATGGAAACTTCGAGCCGGCTGGAAGTAGCACTGTCGAGGTCGCCGCTCTGAACCTCTGTCGCCATCATGTAGACTGTCAGCTGAAGCGGCCACGTACCTACTTCCGTTTAGACTTGGCGGAAGTTCCGGGAGTTTTTTTTTTTTTTTTTTCGATGTAAATAATGACGACGCTTTAACCGATAAAAGAAACAATTGCAGATTTTTTTCTTACACTTGATACTGTTATAAAACGCATTTTCTCACATTTTTGAGAAACATATGATATATACAATTTTTTTAACAAGTCTACCTTACGCTAAGGGACTGTTCGTTGTTTATGAGGGGAGAGGAGGCGGTGCAAAACTGGGGGAACCACTTTAAATAGTTTTTAATTTACCAGATACATCATTGAAATTTTCTTAACGTGAGAGCACCGAAAATCTCACTGTCTTTTAAATGTATAATTTTTTGTCAGTGAGAGGAAATGTGTCTTTCAGTCAGATGAAACATAGAACAAATGAGAAATAAAAGAAGACATGTCAAGAAATTGTACATAAAACATCATAAAAACAATTTACACGTTGAATCTGTTCTTAAGATGTATTTTTATTTTATATAAATAAGAGTGAGGGACCAATTCATTAAAAAAGTTTTGCTTTAAAACTTATTTTATATACAATTGAGCCTCCTAATGGAATGGACGGAGTTGGATGAATTTGTTTATTTCCTTTAGGAAATAGGAATTATAGCATGACTTATAAACTTGTCAGTGCTCTCTAGTAGACAAACTTGTTATTTCTGTGCTAGCTTCATGTTAAACTAATGCCAGTTTATTTGCAGTAAGCTAATATTGATTATCAATGTATCAGCTGTGTAATTTATTGATCCAACTCTAATATGAATTTACTTTATTTCAGTAAGAAATGTGATCAGAGGTGGTGTACACAACAAAAATATCACATTAATCCACTGCTTGTGATATTTATGTACCCTTACAATGAGTACACATTTCTAACAATGAATGTACTAAATCTCCCTCAGATCCCTCAAATACACAAAGACTAAACTTATAGCAAAGGCCCATAAAAACAACTGACATTTTAACATGTACCTGCAAACTGGTGAGGATCATTTACCAGTCTGTCTGCAGGTTAGATGTATAGTGGTCAGGTCAAACTGTGGGTTAAACAGTGGTCAGACTTACAAGGTGTGAAAATGCTTTTGTTTTTGTCTACTGAGTCAGCTACCGACTGGAAACGGCCGGTAGAAATCCCAAAGTGTGTTTTTACTGTTTGATGTTTAAAAGTGAAGTCTGTTAATGAACATATATCAGCATGGATCAACATAGAATTGTATTCTTTTAGTTACATTAAAACATCAAATTTATATCATGGGCTGCCAAGCTCAACATTATTATTTACATACATTGAAAGCAATAATGCTGATTTATTTTTTTAAATCAACTTTCATTTTAAGTGAGATATTTTTATTGTATTTTTCATCTTTCTTGCAATTTTGTCACTTCTTGGTTTTTGCAATAATTGATTTTGTTTTTAATTTAATTTTCTCTAATTGTGATACTGTTATGCACTGAAACACTAATGTAAAAATGCCTCATAAGTGAATACTTTTCAATTAACCAAACTGTGATTATACTATGTTTTTCACTGGCCGTGATTGAAGAGCTTTATGGTCACAGATGAATGTACGAGGCATTTACTGTTCATTTCTCAGCTCCCAGAAAACATTTAAATGTCCATTACAAAAGATCAGGAACTTCAACAGCCTGATTTTAGCATAGCAATCTGGTCTTAACACAGCAGCAATACCCAATTAAAGCCCTCAGACAAAGCAGCCTGTGAACTGTGAATGTCTTTTACCAACAACCACGTCTTACCTGAACAATGCTGCATGTGTCAAAGTACAGAGATCAAGAAGTGCTGTTGCGGATCTGAATTGACACAACTGCTGTCAAGTCATCGTACCACAGAGATCAAGTAGAAAAGATAAAACATTAAATGTCTCTCCCAGGAGCATGATCGTTTAACGCCAAGAGACTGTTCATTGTTATTGACAGGAGAGAGGGTGGTGCAAAACTGGAGAAGCACTACAAATAATTTTTAAGCACTCGGGAGGGAGTTATGTTTTTTGATTTGTCTTAAAGAAGGGACATTCAACTGTAAATGATGTTTTTTTGCATTTATTTTAATTACAAACAGCATCCCAAATGCATTTTAACCCTTTGTAACCTGAAGAAATTGGTTTGATTTTTTCAAATACATGGGGAGAAGGCATGTAGCAATTTAACAAGACATGGCCCAAAAATGAGAAGAAGAAAAAAAATGTGTAAAAGAAAGTTACAAGAAAATTACCTGAAAATAAGCACACACAAAAAACAAAAAACACAGTATATTATATTTATTGTTTTTTCTGTAACATCATTTTAAATATAAAATTATAATAATTATAAATACATGACATTTTCCCTTATCTTTGGGGTAACTTTCTAATAATCCTCTTTTGTCACAATCTTATAATTTCTTGCAATCTGTGGGACATTTTTTGTCAAGTTGGTCGTGGCTTTTTCCCCCCATGTTATCGAAAGAAATCAAACCAAATTACCAGTTTTTTTCATTGAAGGGTTCTGAATGCAGCACAAATCCAAAATCAGAATATTTTTCATAGCCAGAAACCGTTCCCCTCAGTCACTCAGCTTAAGGAAAAATATTATCCTACTATACTCTGATAAATAAAGCCCATTTCCTGACTTCATACAATCTACTGCATGTGACTTAAACCAGCTGCAGCCCATAAATCACATGACTGAGGATGCAGTAAAAAGTCTAGTAAACACTTTATATTGTATGCTGCAGGGCAGGTTATGGAGGGCTCTTCAGTTTGATAAAATAAACATTCATTTGTGTCACTTTGAATAATGTTGTAAATGAATTTTTAAGTCTGTAAATTCAAATTCAATAAACATATTGATGAAGAAACACTTTATATTGCCATAAAGTCACCCACACCCAAAGTCATTGAATTTGAAGCATGGAATTGAGCCGATATATGTATGAAAATATGTACAAAAATTTGAATCTTAGAAATGAGCATAAAAGTAGTGCATATGAAAGCTTTCTCTTGGTTGTTTTGCTGCTCTGTGAAATGTATTCCCATGTTATGTGTATGGCTACATGTCATACTGTTCCCCCCTTTTTTCTGTTTGTTAATGTTTTTTCATCCATAAGAGTCTGTGATTTGATCATCTCTGTTGATTTTTGTCCTTTTTTGTATTACACCCTGCACTTGAAAAGGAAATACAATGTGTTTAAAAAAGCAATACATGTAACCATTAAAGCTCTTTCTTGTCCAAATATATGTGAACAAATTAGTCTGTCTGTGGTGACCTCTTGACTTGACCCCCCCTGAATCAAATGACCCATTCAATAACAAGTGCCCACTCCTGGATACTTTTGAACTGAGGTTTGTGTATTGAGATTAACTTTGTTGCCACTGAAAGGGGGCAGGAAGCAACATTTCCTACATAAATCAGTACTGAGAAGCAGATCCTGTAAAGACCTGAATGTTTCTAAAGCAATGCATATGGTTTTGCATTCAAATTCAGGAAGTGCCTTCGGGATTAATAAAGCTCCAACTTGATATTATCAATATCGAATATCTTTTTTTGTGACAATTAATCTATACATACTCTATCACTAAAAAAGGAAAATCCTTGTAAAAACATATGTTGCAGAATCACATTCAGCAATACAAAACTTTAATTCATTTTGAATGACACATCCTTTAAATAATTTATCCATTTATTGTCTTCCTGCTATTCCAGTAAAGTTATTGTCAATATATGCACTCTTTATCGCATATATATTTCATTATGTTAACAGATAGCTATTGCACAGAGAGCACAGGAGATTAGCTACATAACAAAGTGTATTGCCTAATGCAATGGGCAGTCAGTTTTTGAAATATTTGTAAATTTGTTTAGGCTTTGTAAAATAATCTGAAATTTGACTGGAGATCATTACCTACAGGAAAAAAATAATAATACATTAACTTCTGTTATTATCCAACAACAGACTGCAGCCCTTGTGAGGCTCTAACCTGTTGAGGAAATGGCAGTTTCCGACTGTCCCTCTTTGAAGGCTACATGTCCATTATTGCTTCATCCATTCCAAAGCGGATAAATGTTTTCGCTGCCGATGTGTATTGCGCATGCAGATTCCATTAAAAACCCCTTAAAGAGACATGCGGCCGCTCCGCAGTCCCAGGTGTGAGGCCTTCACACCTCCAGCGGCCCGCAGACGTCTGAAGTCAGTGCGCGGCCGCTGCAGTGCCAGCCGGCACCGATGGCTGCCCCATTCACACGTACAAGCAGCATCACCTTTGATCGCGGGGGGATTTAACCCCAGAGAGACGCGCAGCTCTCAAACTCAGTCAGTACCTGGAAATTAGACGTCGAGGATCATGTCTTCAGTTCATGGGAATATGTGCGTCGGGGATCTGAATCATTTCCAGATGTTTCATGAGGGACATCTGCAGATAAACAGCATGGTGAATTCAGGTGGGTGGCTGGTGGCTCTGTGGCTGTGCGTAATTTGTGCGTAATTTACGCACATGTCCAGTGACTTCTAACATCTTTTCTAACGACCATTCTAAACGTTTTCTTTTCAGATTATGGCGCCTCGGATGTTACAAACTACTTCAACTCTGCAAACTCTGCACCAAGGGCGGATAAATGCGTAGCAATACTGACGCACAGGAGAAAGAGGACCAACTTCACCCAGCAGCAAATCGAGGTGTTGGAGAAAGTTTACTCGGATACTAAATATCCTGACATCTACCTACGAGAGAGACTAGAAGCTCTGACCGGCCTGCCGGAATCCAGGATTCAGGTATTGTCTACCTTAAAATGATTAATCCAATAGATGTGGAGTGATTTTTCAACAGGTCACATGCAGAGAAATATTAGTTCCTCAGCGGTTCTTTTGCATTTGTTGAGCAACACTGCCATACAAGCAACTTTCACGCTCCTGTATTGTTCCTCAGAGGTTCTCTACTCGTTCTTCAACCTAGTTAAGTTGGGAAACTGGGAAAAAAAAGAATAAAAACAACCTGAAAAGTGTATTTCCAGGTGACAAACATTTACCCTGAATCCACATAAATTTTCTTTGGCTGTTTTCAGGAGCCCTTTACAAAGAAAAGAGAGAGAAAAAAATTATAAATAAAAAAAAAATAATAGGGGAAAATGTTCAGAAAACTCTTTTATAACTATCATTATATATTTAAAATTATGTTAGAGAAATATGTGTATATGTGTGTATATTAACACTTTTTTACAAGTCATATCCTTTTTTTTTTAATTTGAACTTTTTTTAAAAACAAATTTCCGGCTAACTTTGAGTAATTTCCTGTTAAGTTGCTCATGGCCTTCTAACCATGTTTTTGAAGAAATCAAGTCAATTTTCTCACATTTCAAAAGATTAAAGCAGTGTCTCTCAACTAATGTGTACTGAAATATTCCAGGTTTGAAAAGCTATCTTAATAATAAGTATTTATAGATGTGTCATTTAAAAGCACATGACTTTACCATGGTATTACTTGGCATCTATGAGGGTCTACACACTGAAAAATTTAAAACAATGTAGTGCTTTATGGTACCTCCACTGTTCTATATGGCACTATTTGACAAAGACGGGTGCGGTGCTGTACAGCAACAAAACAGATTACCCTACGATAACAAGCCAAAGATCTGCTTCTGGTCACTGTTTAGTAAAATCTTTTGAGAGTTTAAAAAAAGCCATTGATACTGTCACATTAAAACACCCAGGTTACTGTCAATTGTTCAACTGTCCTAACGTTTTCCGCTCACACATTTCAGGTGTGGTTTCAGAACAGAAGAGCCAAGTCTCGTCGCCAAGTTGGCTCATCAGTGTCCATGAAGGTCGCCAACCCGCCAGCAGCTGGCCCCTTTAGCCAGCTCCAAAGCAGGATGGGCCCAGAGAAAGGTGATCAATACAGAATACAGTTACAGTTTTTTTATTCAAGCTCAAGTACTCAATTGTGTATTTTCTCCACACACGTTGGTCTTTCTGGTCACATTAGATAATGAGTATGGCAATATGGCAATCAAAAAATGCTAGCAAACATGATCAGCTCTCAGAAATTCAAAAACTAGAGGGCTAAAACTGAAACTCGTGAAGTCTGGAGCTGCTTTACAGATACTGATTTGGAAAATATGTTCTAGATGACGCCGAGAGCACCCAAAGAAATGAGTAAATTAGTACATTTTCTGCTTCTGAACTGAGACCATTTCAACAATAATAATAACAATAAAGTTTTTTGGGGTATAAGCCGAAACACCATGACATTGCGCTAACCATAACAATCACTTCCAGTGAGTGAAAGAGCAGTTTAAAACACATTCATCTTATTTCAAAAACAATTGTCTCATTTTTTCTATTCTCTTTCAGTTTATGAAAACAACCATGGAGCCGAGGCACACAGGATAGGAGGTTTTGGACTGGAGGAAACTTTCAGACCTAAAATGCACCAAAACACAGATGACCCTCACAGAACCAGTATGCCCACCAAACCCAGCAGCTACGAACACACGCCCGCCTCCTGCCTCTATGACAAGGACGGAGCCAGAGTGAAACCTGAGCAGATGCTACGGCGTGAGCTGAGCGTTAACGTCCCATGCTGTAACGTCCATTTGTATCCTAAGGAGAACGAGCATCAACTCAAAATCGAAGCCAACATGAGTGGAAACCAGGGTCCGAAGGTTCTGGTGGAATACGACAACTTCCCTCCAAACAAGACCATTGGACCAGAAATGAAAGTTGTGATTCCTCCCATCCCCAACCACAATAACTTCAGCAGGTCGTCACCAAAAAATAACGGATGCCAAATCCACTATCCGCATGTGAGAGCCGCAGGAGACAGGTTCAGTCACTTCTCCCCAATCCACGCCACTGAGGCACAGGACTTTACTGACTCGGACTCTGACTGGGAAAACGAAGCTATGGCTGGCTTTGGCGGCTTTATGTGATGTATAATAACAGCTGATATAAAAACAGCTATATGTAACATAAGAAACAGTTGTTGTTGTGTCTGTGTGAAAGGAAAATTTGTATTTATTGTAAAGGGGTAATAAAACTGTTGATTGTAAAGTAAGAAGAATTTTTTATTTCTTTTGTCTGTTAATAAAGACTAACTGGGATTAAACACCTTGCCTCTGTGAACCAGTGAAGTTTCACTTACACTTAACATCCACACTGGGATCCCTCACACCCTTTCACAGAAGTCCTAGCTAAACCCCTAATGTCCTAAATTCCTAGAAATGTCCTAAAAACATTAGAAACACCATGAAATCCTAAAAATGTCCCCAAATCCTAGAAGCGTCCTAAAATCCTAGAAATGTCCAATATTTGTAGAAATGTTAAAAAAACCGAGATATGCCACAACACTAGAAATGTCTTAAAATTCTAGAAATGTCTGATATTTCTAGAAATGTTCAAAAATCCTAGAAATGTCCGAAAATACTAGAACGTTCTAAAATCCTAAAAAACTTTTTAAAATCTGAGAAATGTCCTTTATCCTGTTAGACTTCTGTGTTTTGTGATAATTAGTGTAAATTCCTGAATTATGGCCAAAAACGAGTGAGGTCTGTGAGGTCAGTGACCATCATATTATATCAGTGTATCCTTGAGTCTAGATAAACATCTGTGCCAAATTTGAAGAATCTCCCACGAGGTGTTCTTCAGATATTGGTTCACAAGCATGAGACGAATGCAAGGTAACATTTACTTTTCAAAACCAAAATCTAATCAGTTCATCCTTGAGTCCACGTGAACTTGGAGCTCCAAGTTTGTGCCAAATTTTAAAAATTTCCTTCCAGCTGTTCTTTAGATATAGCGTCCACAATAATGAGAGGCGAGCTCACAGTGATATTAACCTTTGACCCCCAAAATCCAATTAGTTCATAGCTGAATCCAAGTGGACATCTGCGCCAGATTTGAAGAAATTTCCTCACAGCATTATAGATATTGAGATATTGCTTTCATGAAAACAGGACCAACAGACGGACAACCTGAAGACCAAATACTGCTTCGCAATATTATGTTTAATATAAAAAGACGGAAACATTTATATACAATTGCCCTGAGGCACTCTCATATACAACTTTACAAACCTGAAAAAGGAGATTCTTGAAGAAAAAACTGTTGAGTTAAATTTTTCGGGATTACATCAGTGATGCACGCTTAGTGAGGAGGGTGGGGAGGGGTTGCAGCAACAGCCATGCCAAATATGGAAATGCTAAGATCATCTCAGGGAGTAAAAGGCATCAAAACCCCGGAGTTCTCCTCTATAAAAATACCAAAATCTCTTTTCAGTGCACACAAAATTACAAAAGCCATTTCTGAATACACAGCAGAAATGTTGACGATAGTCCTAATAATCAGACATATTGTACAATTATCTACAATAAAGAGTTTTATTAAACATTCTTTAGCCTCCCTGTGCTTACCATCAGTGGAGCAACGGAACACAACACTTACAGGGGGAAACTTTAGAGATAGTAAAATATCGTTTCATAACCATACACACCTACTCAAAAATAAATAAATATGGACTACAAAAACTGTAAGAATCAATGTTTGGCACATGGAACCAATAAATAACCACTGAGAGTTTGGAGATGTGGATTTGTGGCGTTAGCTAAAGGCTCTTTCAGATTTGTGTTTGATTGGGCGCACCAACATTTTCACACAATAAACGGGTGGGTGAAATACTCATGACATCCTCTCTCCCGTCGGCACAGAGCGTTGGGGGTTTGGGCAGAACTCTTGAGTTGTTTCACTGGGACATCCAAATTCAGATTGCATGGTGGTGGTGGTCCACAACATCCACGTGAGCTTTTGTGTTTGCAGTCTTGTATCAGTTCAGGTGGAAGCACCTTCTCAAAAGATCATATAACTTGGACGCACCTCTGGGCATGGTGTGGGGGGGTGCAGGTACTCAGACTGCGTTGGTGTTGTTGGCAGAAAATGCATGCAGGTTGCCCAGCTGACTAAGGCCGCTCTGGATGTGTGCCACGTGGATCTCTACATTATTCTGGAAGCAACTGGAAACACAGAAAAGACCATAGTGTAAAAAAAAAAAAACCCTCAGTACTTTGAGGATGACTGAATGTGATTGGTAGTGATACTGACTTGGATAATTTTTAATAATTTGTTTAATTGCTTATGTATGTACAGAGCCCCAAGAGGACATGAGAGAAAAAAAATAAATTGGAGAATAAAAGCTAAATAGTTTTGCATTCTTCCAAGAAACGTACGTGTTCCCTCACAAAACTTTTGCATTCTCCTGAGATAAACCTGAGTCTGTTTGCACACCTTATTCAGAGGTGCAACATGCAAAGGGCTTAGTGAAGCCTCACCGATTTTCAACCAGCTTTGTCGTGAATCTTTGGTCTTGACTGGGCTTAAGAAAATATAGTTAGAAGCACTGCAGAGTCCACATACCTGAGGTTAGAGGGATCAATTGATGCCTTGATGTCATTTAGGGAGTCTGTTAGAGATTTAAACTCAAATGAATTCAGGTCTCCTCCATCTGCCAGACACTGAAGCAAATCAGGAAAAATTGATTAAAGCAGGTTATTCAAATATTGTTTGGTAAACATGCAAAAGCTGTCAAAGAAAGTTTACAGTAGACTTATTCATGAATTGATGTTGTTTGGGACGTCCTGATCGGATCAGTAGGATGCTACGCTGCGTGGAACTGTGATAGGAGCCATAACACTTTTTTGTTGTTTCAATTTTTGTTTTTTAAAAATAAAAATAGAATGAAAACCCTTAAAGAACTGTTTGAATGCAGACATTTTCTCTTGTATTGCATTGCAGAGCTATTAAACTGTCACTGGATTGATTTTAATAACTGTTTAATACTTGAAGTGTGCATTGTGTAGCTGTATTACCCAAGTAAATACAAATATTGGATCGAGACTCCGTATCAGCATTTACACAATATCAAAGGATTCGGATTGGGATCAAGTGCAAAAAAAAAATAATTATTGGGACATCTCTGAATGTTGCTGCCAATCTTGTACTGACCTCAATGCCGTAAATCACTGTAAACAAACCTGATGTGTTAGAAAAAGTGTGAGCAGGAATGAAAGCAGCGCAGCATTTCTATTTGCTCTACCTTGATCTGTAGCAGCAGAGCAGTTAGACGGGAGATGAGGTGTGTGAGGCTGGGGTTTGTTACACTCTGCTGTCCGTCCTTCAGCGAGCTGCTCAGCTGCACCATCTGCTGGGCTTCGTCTTCACAGCGCCGCCGCAGCTCTGTGGGATGGTCAGCTGGAACCATACCCTGATCTGGAGCAAGCTGGACGAACATATTGGTGATTCACATCTTTAGAAAGGCATTTTTTTCCCAGATTTGATTAACTATGAAATGAGATGCTGTAAATATCAGAACAAGGAAAGAAATATTACAGTTGAGCACATGTTGCTGTACACTGACTTACCTCACAGCAGAACTGATGAACTTCGTGAAGCACCTTGTTGAGATCTTTATTGAGCTGTTCCAGCTCAAGCACTGTAGTAGCATATCGCTTCTGGAAGTCGAGGTCAATAGGCATCGAGTACGACTTCTGAACACAGAAAATAAACAATCACAGTTTTAATTGTGCTTGATGTGCACATCTCTGAAAACACTGAATAGATGTTAAAGCAGCTTTTTCTTTAAATGACAAAGAGTGTACCAGTTTCTCTGCCTCTGTGTTCATTTCTTTCAAATGCTTGATGTGCTCTTTCTTGATCATGAGAATCTTTGACAGCCTCGTCTAGTCACGAAAGAAAAAATCATCAGACAAAATATTAGTTAAAACAAATTGTTACAATGTTTTAGGATGTCAGATTTCAGTATTTCACTTGACAGGAGGTATTTACCACTTGGACGAGGAACTTGACAGGAAATCCTCCCAGAGTGTCTCCCTCAGCACCGGGCAGTTTGTTCCTCCATGGTGACTGGTTGATAAGAGGGTCATTGTCCTGTAATGGAAAAACAAAAGGACAATAAAGTCATTTATCTTCATAAGCAATCCAGAGAAAGAGATTCAGAAGATTTAAGACAACTGATTCCCTCTGTTTGAACTGATCAGCTTCCTTTTATTTGTTTTCTTCAGAATTAAATCTCAAACTGATCAACAAAATCTAAGAAAATAATTAGATTTACTTTATTTAGATATAAGTTTCTAACTGATGTGTGCCCATTTATCTGTTGCAGTAGATAAACCTACTCACAGCCAAAGCAGATTTAAACCAGTACAAAATATCACTGACAACTGTGAGACATAAGTGTTTTGCATCATCACACAAGTGTGATGATGCAAAACATGTAGATGGGTCATTAGATGAAGGTTTACAGTACCATGAGGACGGGAGTGGTGGCGGACGGATACGGCCCTCTAGGCGGAGTCATGAGGTTCTGCATGTAGCGTGTTATCCGATGTTTCTGGGCAAAGGCTGAAATGGGCATGGTCTCATTGGGCTCATTGCTCTGAAAACACAATCATCAGCAGATGTTTCAGAATGTATTATCAAATTCCTTTTATAAAGCTACTGTACGTCTTTGCATTTTGACAATTTCTGATTATTGCATTATAACGAAAATATAAATTTCGCGTTCTTTATTCTTACCAGGACTTCGTAGTCAGGCACAGTGTGTGTTCCCAGACCACTGCGGTCAAAGGTGACACGATATGTGGCAGCACTGGTGTCCACTGCATCGATCTGCCCTGTGAACAACCCATCATGGATGCCTCGGAGTCGAGCTTTGGGACAAAAAGAAAACACACAAAATCAGAATTCTTGCTGGTAATATTGGGCCTCATTCATGAATACCTTTGTGTTATTTTCTTTCTCAAGAAACCTCCAACGAAAAGTCTAAACGTCTTCTTAAACCCCAGAATTGTTTGCACCTGTGGTCTTATAATGATGAATCCCACTGTCCTCATAAGTTGACAGCGCGTGCCAGTTCATCCTAATTAGCACAGGTCAATGCCCCCAAAATCCCCATAAAAAGGCTGTGAGACTGCAGTGCTGAGTTCACACACAGAGACTGAGGATGAGGTAAAGTTGAGCGAAGCTAAAGTCTGCAGAGTGTGGAGCACTGAAAAAAAAGCGTCAGAAGTGGATATAAAAACCCTCAAGAAAATGCATGAAATGCTAAAAATACGCATTCATAAACCACCTGACTTGCAAACTATGCATTTCAGTAGCTCAGCTGAAGACAGACAGAGCTGCAGCACTCTCCAAGCTTTACTCTGTACTCAGAGGGAGGCAGAGGTGGACGTTTCACACAATATTTCTGTAATTAATAACTTATTTTGAACGCTGCTTAGTCACTTTTTGTCCCGTTTGTCCAAACTGCCAGTGATATTTTCTAGCATGAGCAATCATAAATTATTATGGCATAGTACCAAATGACATAACTGATGTGAACTGAACTGTAAGTGTTGTGTTTATTTTGAAAGGCCATAATGCTTTTTTAAAAAATGAAAATAATAGTACAAAATATTATTAATGATAGAAAATATCATTGTAATATAAACCCTATAATACTGTACAACTGTATAACTGCAGAAAAAAACAATAACCTATCATAACACACAAACATGTCATGTGCATAGATTTTGTTCTTACTGAAGAACAAATCCCAGATAAGAAAACATTGAAGAATTTCAGAATCTTTGTAAAAGCGGCTCAAGTAGTTGTAAGTGCACATTTCTTCAGAAACGCGTGGTGAATGAGGTCCAATGTTTAGATCAGTGTGGGACATCCTTACTCGTGTTATGGGGTTTGAGTTTCCTTATCAGCCAAACTAAACATAAACAGTGAAGTCACTGTCGGTGCTGTTTAGGTCTTTTCTCTCTTAACAGTTCTCTTATTTGATCACCATGAAATATGTGTTTGACTCCTGCATCCCTTACTTTAGTTGTTTTTTTTGTGATCAGATCAGGGACAAAATGAACCTCATGCTGGATTTGACGCCTTCTTTTGGTAAGAAATCAGGCAAATACTAAACATGTAAGCTGGGACGCTCTGCGGGTAATTTCCCTGCAGAAATAACCGCATTATAAAACTTAGACAGAGCTGTCTGGCTGTTATGGTATCAGTCATCTTACCAGTGACTTTGGTTCCTATGATGAGTGGCAAAGGGATTTCATCTGGAAGGTCTTTGCAGTTTGACACGTCTGACAGTTTCCTTTGCTGCAGCAGGCGCATCTTCTGCCTCTTTTGTCTCAGCGCCGTCCGCTCCTCAGCAAAGAATGCCGATGAACACCTGGATGGGATGACAAAGCATAGTGCGGTGGCAACAATTCTTTGTTTGGGGTAACAGCATCATAAAAAATGCAGAGAGAAAACAATTTCACATATATTGAAATGTCTGACATGAATGAAGACAAACATTACAAATTAATATTGGGTGTAAAGATATCTAAATATATCCGGAGACATCATCTGGCGAGACGTTACTGATACACTGGCGCCAAATATTGATATTTCCATTAGAACATACAGACGCTCTAAACATCCCCCACATTTAGCCTGTTACCATTTCGACTCACTATTTCATGATTTTGCTTAGTGGCAATTATCTAATGAGCAACGGTAAAAGTGCACTGAGGAGGAGCAGGGGGAAGAAGAAGAAAACCCCAAAACTTACAGAGCGGAAAATGGCGGACAGCAGCGGAAAACAAATCTGTAACTGCATCAAAAATCCAAATAGACAGTGAACATTAAATATTAATGGGCATAATGACTTAATACCTCCTCGCACTACAGTTTCAATTTCTATACCCATCATAGAAATAAAGACATTCACATACATCTATTTTACTCAACCTTTCCTGTGTTCTTTTCAAAATAAAAGGCCTCTGTCAAAGTTTCTATCAAAAGAATCCCATCAGTTGATAAGACAAGGCTTTTTTTTATGAAATATTTGCAGGACTGTGTTGTTGACAATACAGTGGCTTTCAGGGGCTCCATAAATGAGTGGAATATGTGCTTTTAATTGTGAAAATACAGTAGCTGCAGCAGCAGGAAGCTCTGCAGCAGCAGGAAGCTCAGGAAGCTCTGCAGCAGCGTTGCACCAATTCCAGAACTGGTCTGCTTTGTAGCAGTGTTACCTTTTGCCAATTTATGGCTATTTTACATTGCAATGATGCCAGACGTTGTGGACAAGTTGAAGACGATGTGTTTAAGAGGCACTATGCTAAGACTATGCACTTTGTGTGTTATTTCATCTCAGCTGTCAAATTCTGTGAGTCTGCAGTGCTAAATACCAAACAAACAAATTGATTTAATACATCATTATTGTTGTTTGCCTTTTGAGGGGTATTTTTTCTTTTTTAGTCACAGGTATTGTGATGTGTTATAGATGAATGGTCTTGCAGTATATCGATTATTGCAGAATCGCAATATTGTATTGTGAGTTACCCTATGATTCCTGCCCCTGATTGACTCACAGAGCTTAAAAATTTCAACATACCGTCGAGGTTTCCCCATCAGTCTCCTGATTGTTCCCCACTCAACCCTGGTCAACTTTCTCGTTTTGAGGTTGGGGAAAGTCTCTTTGAGACACAGGCAGAATTCATTGTCACCCTCAAAGAGAGGTCTGGAAAAAAATCACACATCATAAGTTAGCACAGCATTTTCCCACAAACATTTTTAATGAAGTTTCCCCTGACCTCTGAGACTATTTTCAATAAAATTACAGATCATCACAAAGCTTGAACAGTGTTAGAGCATCTCTGAGTTGATCACCATAAATCAAAATGTACTGCAGTCTTTTGAAGGTGAAGGTGAGACTTTACCTGTCAATATTAGAATAGAACCATTCATAGATGCACCATTTGTGAGCTTTGGGTAGCTTAAGGAGGTTTCTTAATCTCAGCCCTATTTTCTGGGATGCCTTCTTATCTGGTGTCACCACGTTAGAAAATTTCTGGAAAGAAAAACATTATAAAACCATCATTCAACATACAGGAACATACAGTATGTATTTGGAAAAATAATAAATACATTAAAAATTAAAGTCAGGTAATCCCACACAAATTCTCATTTATTCCTCCACTGTGCATGGCAGTAGTAAAGATGCAATTTCCCACAAACGATTCACTCTTAGGTACATCAATAACTCCTTGTTCCCACAACGGGGCTATAAAATCATTATAACCTGATTGGCTCAACACTTGTTGGGTCAAGCACATGTCTAACGTAAAAGCAGCATTTTTAAAAGGCGTTCAATGTTGACCTTACTGGCTTTGAAGCTTCTGTTTAACAGAGGAGAGGCAGCAGTATGGAGTCAAGTTTTACTCTACACAGCGGTCTGTTGCTTTCATCCAACAACAGCAGCCCTTTTGTTTTCTAATATACTTTGTTTTGATACATTTTGAAGTGGTTACTGCCCTTTAAAAACTACAGCTAATGCGAACAGAACACTTGGTGAGGAGCAGCAAATCTCTTGAAAGGGTTGGCAGCCCCACTGAGTTTATTGGGTTTTTCCCTGACCATCAAGCAGCTACTCATTATGGTGACATTGACACTGAGGCTTGGCAATGCGATGAATGACTGAATCAAGAATGTAATTAATGGGGGGTTTCCACCAGCAGGTCTGTTCAGTTCAGTTCATTATTTGTTTTGCGTTTCCATTGTGAAAAGTTGCGGTTGGTACCTTTAGAACCTTTGGAGCGGTCCACATTTTTGGTCCCCCTTTTGCTTGGGGTACCTAGCACACAAATCTGGTACTAAAGGGTGGAGCTAGAATCTCTGCAGTCTGTTTATAGGTCAGTAGAGAATCAACACTATGTGCTCAGGGCTGAGCTGTGTCTGGTTTAACTACTGTTCATACTGTGATAAGTTTTTCATACATTAGTGAACTACAACATACAAAATGAAAGGATGTTTTGCAGCCTCTAGCAACAGCTGTGGACGTTTACTTGTATTGTTACTTAATGCACGAGTTGACAATGTTAATTCATCTACTCACCTTAAATTTCAATATGACAACTTTGACCACCTCATCTATTTTTATTGTCTCGGTTGAATGACACTTTGAGTAATGAGTGGAACTTTAATATTAATATTATATTGCAGATCTTATATTAATTGCGACCAGATTTTGTGAACTGCATATATTCTGATCTTCTCTTGGAGAAAAAAAAAATCTTGGCGCTTTGTTCAATATGCTCGTGCAGCGCTTAACCCCTGCTGTTGCCTGACAAAAAGTCAGTGCACAACCCCACTTTTTATTAATATCCCTCTGACAGAGTCTCTCATTTGAGTCTGCGGGGTACAGACTTGGAAATGCGACACAGATCTAGGGTCTAAGTATCTCTTTGTAGGTGTTACTTAAGGCTCCAAAGATACTATACCGAAAGCCTTTGGTAGAAACGCAGCTATAGACATTGAGGCTAGCCACTGACATTGTTGACAATGACTGTAATGTGATGAATGACTGAATCAAGAGTGTAATTAAATTGCCACATCATGTCACTGGCTCTCTCTTATTTCGCTAGTGTGGGCTAAAGTACGTAGACAGTACCATTTTGAGCTGGCTTGAGCATGAGAGTAAAACTAACAGGACAGTGGTATAATTTAACTTTATGGGTGTGTAGTCTTTACCTGTGGGGTGGTGCTGACCCTTTGGCTCCTCCGAGGGGATCTGGATGGGAGACGCTGCTGGGGCGACTCGTCCTCCTCCCGAAACAAACGGCTCCTCTTTGAGCTACGTGTGGGCTGGAAGGACAAATGTGGACAGGAGTTCATGACTAATGCCAATTCATGAACAGTGCCTATTATGCTCCTTTTCATACCAAATATCTCTGTGCATTATTCTTGAGTAACTCTTAACAAATCAATTTAATGTGCAGTGGGAAAAAATAAATATGACAAGCCACGTTAATTGTCATCTGTATGAGGAAAATACTGTTTAATCAATGAAATTCTGCTGATAGTTACAAACTAAATTCAGGCAATATGCATCAAGAACATTTGGTATGTATTCAGGCAAACATATGTGACAAATTGGGAGAGTTGCCAGCTGTCTGCTTTACATTTAATACCCATAAGAGAGCATGACATGCCATTCTGACACAAGGAATTTTCTGGTGAGATGAAAATATCCACTTCAAGCACAAAGCTATATATTGCTCTGGGCTGACAGGCTGCAGTGCTCTATAAAGTCTCCTTAAGTTGGAACAAATGGTTCCACTCGGGTCCCCAAATGTTCAACACTCACAAAAACTTCTACTTTATTTTTGGTGCAAAATGGAACACAAAAATGTGGATATAAGACTGCACAATGAACTAGAAAATCATATTGTGATTATTTGGACAAATATAGCAATTGTGATATGAGTCGCAGTTTTATTGGGAGTTCTTTCAATTTTAACAGCTGACAGCTGGGATAGGCGCTTCCACGACCCTTAAGAGGAGTGAATACAGACAATGAATGAATGAAAAAAAATAAAAATATTAATACTAATATAACAGTAATACTAATAATACTTTTCAATAAGAGAGTGAATCAAGAGACTTCCTTGATAAATACATGTTAAATAAATAAACATAAAAAAATTCAGCTTTTGCTATTGCCAGGTTTCTCTTACCGTGTCCATTGTGAGGGAGGAATGACGTCCCCGGGTGTTGTGCGCTCTTGGGAAGCTGTTCTTTTCATTCAGAGTGTTGGACAAACTGCCTTCTATAAAACAAACAGCAATGCATTTATTACAAATTGTGTAAGGAAGACACCAGATACAAAAATCCTGTCTGACATAATCATTCCCAAATGTTAGACTCACTTCTGCCTGAGTCCTTTCAGTCACTATTTATCCGATAGATGGTTGATTTTGTTTATACTGTTTGTGTTGTTTATACTTACTGTATTATGTGTGATGACTGAATAAAAACACACTACTACTAGGACCTTGAAAACAGAATGCATTGATTTGCAAATCCTCTTCAGTGTACAGTTGGGGAAATAAGTATTCAGCATGTCAAAAAATATTTCAGTAAACATATTTTCCATGCAGCTATTCACATGAAATGTAGACCAGACATTGGTATTAATCACATAAAACTACACAGGTAAAGAAATTGTAACATTTCAATTTCTAAAAGTGGAATGACACAGGAAAAATGTTATGAATTGCTGACTGAAAATTAATTTGAGAAGCATTTGTTTGCAGTGGGCCCTCCAAGATGCTTTCTCTATTAAGAAACTAATCTCTCACAGTGTTCAGATGGGAGTTTGGCCTATTCTTCCACAGAGATGGGCTTTAAATCTTGAATATTTATTTGTAAATTATGAGAAAAAATGTCACTTTTAGAACCTGTTCCAAAATGCTTACTGAGTGTTGTTGGGAAAAAAGGTGATGTATCACAGTGGTAAACATGCCCCTGGGCCTGGTACATTTTTTTGGATCATGTTGCAGGCATCAAATTCAGAATGAGTGTGTATTAAAAAAAACAATAAAGTTCATCGGTTTGAACATTACTCTTTGGATCTGGAAAAGTTAATGAGTGTGAGGTGGGGTCCTCTACAATCAGGGAACAGGAGTGCTATAACTCCAGCTCTGCCATTTTATATATGTGAAGTTGGGGTTATTTCAGATTACAATAGTGTCTTTATCTTTTCCCTCTCCTTAGTTTTTTTCTTTCCCATTTTCTAAAATACATCTTTCATTTACAGCACGTGAATTACTGTGTTACAGATAATGTGTGGTTCTGTACAAAGCATTAGACATACAGTACACGCAAAAGTTTGTGCGCTAGTTGTACAGGTCTACATATTTTTGTTCACACTGATACATATGTTTATGTTTCTCAAAAACTGCAGAAAAAAACAATAAAAAAGACATATTTTCTTTGTACTGCAATAACTTGAATATATGTGGAATATGATTTGCAAATCGTTGCCTTCTGTTTTAAGTTATGGTTGACACAGCATCAGCTTCCAGGAGCTCCCAGTATGCATACACACAGTGTCTGGAATAAATGTACAGAAATCAGTCACATACCTTTTAAACTGACAAGTGCCTCTGCTGAGGAGCCTGAGGAGGAGAAAATGGGCTACATTAATCTACAGCAATACACTGATAGTATGAGACTGTAATACACTGTAAATATTTTTTCTTAACATGTCACGGTGAATCAAAGGGTAATCCGGCTTTGCTTTTTAGTTTTAAGTTAATATGATCATCAGCAGACTGTCCTTTAAACACTGACAGCAGCCGGGCAGGGTAACTGAAGTTAGATATAGCTAGCGCAGTCAGTTAGGCCTTAACCCCCAATATGAGCTGTCAAGCACGGGCATAACATCAGCTGGACAGATCATATCACACGAAACGAGCTACACAGGCTAACGTTACACTATATTACGAGCCGGAGATATTATTTAGTTACACAAACTACGCTCGCGGTGACTGAAATGACTATTACAGCTGTTAACAGTCAGATATCTTGGCTAGTTTCTCTTCGCCAGCTTGTCAAAACCATACACACCGCGTTACCATGTAACGTTAACCAGCGCTAACAACACTAAATATAAGGGCTAAAAACTATGCTCATAAAAACAAAATGCTAATAGCTAGCGTGTGTACTTAGGTAATAGAGACGTTATGGCAGTCCTTTTGTTGTTGCTAAGGCTAGCAGACGTTAGCTCATAGCTAAGCTAACGTTATTTGTTTACCCAGTTGGGCTAAAGTAACTTGCTCAACTCCAACATTAGCTATGGTTAGCCTCTCGTGCTAACAAGCGTTAGCTGACTTGGACAGACCGGTATCTCTTCGCGTCTAAAAATGACTTTAAGAACTCCGCCCAAAACTTACTATAATCGTTACATGAGCAACGATGGGAGTTTATCGCCAAATATTGATTTAACCACAACGGGGCCGCTGCTTGTTTACAATGCAAACTCCTTAAATTTGTGTTGTTACTCACTCTCGTCTAACAGCTGGTCCATCTCCGCCATCTTGAATTAGCCGCGCCGCTTTTTCAAAGACCTTGTCAAAATGCATTCTGGGTCGGGACGCTATCTGGAGGGCGATTTGAGAAATAAAAATCTTTTAATTTATCAAACCGATGTTTGAGTGACCACTTTGTTATGCATATGTGCACATGTAATTATATTAACTTAATACAAATTCAACTTTATGTTCAAAATGTTGAGGGAAATGCTTGAAAAACCATTTCCTTATATGCAAAACTGGAAGTCAGAGTCAGCACTCAGCATCCATCCATTGTTTCATACAGCACTTCAGTTAACCCCTTGAAACCTGAACACATTGGCTTCATTTCTGTCAAATACATGTGAAGGCAATGCGTAACTTAACAAGAATTTACAAGTTAGCAAAAAAAGAGGAAAAAAACAAAGGAGGAAATTATTTGGAAAACATGCTAAAAATTCAAATGTAATTAACTTTAAATATGTAATTATAACTTGTTAGTTCCCTGGACTTTTTGCTCATTTTTTCAATTTTTTAAATAAAAGTTTTAGTTTTATTCCACACATTGTTATTAATTTCTCTCTTGATTCTCAATTCATTTTCTTGTTTTCTTGCAGTTTGCGGGACATTGCTTGCCAAGATGTGTGTAACATTTTAGTGATGTTTACATGCCTGGGAAAAGCATCTGGATGTAGCACAAGAAAAGTGATGTCAGTGCAGGTTTCAGAGGGTTAAAGGTTCAGTAGTTAACTTATAAAAATAACTTTTGTCATATTTGCTGAAGTAGTCATTATATCCTGACAGTAGTGCATGAGACAACATATTTAAAAAAAAAATCCCTGCGGAAAAAACGTTTAATCAATTGTCTGTTTTTGCATAATTTTTTTGCATAATTTTTGATGGTTTAGCTGGTCATACCAACTTATGATGGCCACTCTGGTTGGTTTATCCATTAAAGTTCCTCTAAAATTGAAACCAAATCAATGTCTTTGAGTGTGGAGAAATAACACTATCATGAGGGAAAATCAGAGGCCATAAATTAGTTAAGTCTCCTGTCATGGGATATGCATAAAGATAAATGTGTGCAGCTTGACAGGCTTGTCACATCAGCATGTCCAGCGGGTAGCCCACCAAGCTAAACCATCAAAGACCAGCAGGAACTGGGTCAGGACCATCTAAGACCATCTTCGACCGGCTAAAGCCAGCTACCAGCATAGGCTGTTTTTAGCTGGATTTTTCAGCGGGGATATGCCTCTGGCCCCTCATAGTGCTTCTCAAGGCATTTGCAAGAATCCACAGAGCGCCTCAGGGACAACGTTCTCTGTAGACCAACCTGGAAGCTGACATCGCCCTGGTGACCTTGGTTCCCTCATCAAAAAGCCTTTGGGATTTTTCCATTGGATTTTGGATCATTGCAGAAAATAAGCTCTGTAGTGAACAAAAGTTTACGATACTTACACGTTTTGTTCATCAAGGTAATCTTCACAAAAAACACCACATTCAGTACTTTTGAAGCCTAACTGTAATCACCGGTAAAGAGCTCGTGTGGCTATAATGAACTATACTACGGTTGCGCAAGTACCGCTACGAGGCTGTCTGCACAGTTCAGAGTGAAGACGTTTCGTTCTCTCATTTAGTCACTTGTTCGCAACTCTTGTTCTTAAAGTTCATGGTATTTACTGATGTATTTTATATAATAGAACAACATTTTAAAGTCTCTTAAGCTTGTGTTAACCACAGACCTTACTTCAGGCATCTTGGCATCCGTGCAATTTCTGTGTATGTTAGGAGGACTATTAATTATTGAATGTCCAACAAATTCCTCCAGGCTACCATCCTGTTGAAGGAGTCCCTCTCCAGTGTCTGACACTGACCTGTGACCTGCCTATGGGGTTGACAGGAGAGAAGGAAAAGGCCTTATGTAAATAAATCTCTTTACCTGAAAAAGTTGACATGCAAATTTATATTTATTTTCCATCCTAAATCCCAAATTGAAAATGCAGAACAAGAAAACAACTATAAGAAGACATAAGCATTAAAATTTTGATAACTTTTTATTGCATTTGAGGTAAGCGAGAAAAACACTAAGAAAAAGTGTACCACACAACATGGCGGGCTTTCTTTTACAGAATACTTTGCGTTAACACTAACCACATTTTTTTTTTTTTTTTTTTAATTTTCATCAAGGAAGACGTCTTGAGAGACAAACAACAGAACAAATATATACATGTCAAACCTTGTACAGTATTTGGGAACCCGACAGTCTAGAGAATGTTCCTCTTAGTGGCTACTGGTTTGTGTATGTCTGCAGACTGGTTGCTCACAACTCGAAAACCTTCTAAACTTGCAGTGCTAGGCCTCATTAACGACAGGTTCATTAAAGAATGAAGAAATAGATCTGTCTCAAATCCAAGATAACCACATGAGAAAGAAATCTATGAATACTTTTTGATATTCATTTCTAAACCAAAATCTTTCTATGGAGAATGAACCGTGTGTCAATCACTTATTTTGAGCTGTGATTTCTGTCTGTCTCTACTCTGAAGCATTTATGTACTTAGGAATGAGTTACTAAGGAAGGCTGTCAGTTAGTAAACCTGATGAAAAAGCAATAAAGTGACTAGAGATTTCCAAGTCCACTGTCAAGCGTGGTGCAGCATCACTCCTCTGCCAAACATCTTCTGTTGCTGAGATTGAAGCCGAGGCCTTTGGAGGCAACAGTGGTCTTTGTTTTGACTGAAAAGGATTCGAACACGAACCGTCTCACCACAGGGACGTCTGGTAGTTAAACTTGGTCTTCAGGAGGTACTTCAGGTTAACCTGCGCCACATCATACACAATGTACCTGGGGGGGGCAGCAGTTAAGGAAAAGAGACTAAACAGATAATATGACAGACACATGAAAATTAAAGAGGAAAGTCACACATAAAAGACATTACGAAGTGAATAAAAAAATAGATGATCCAAGTAAGAGATAATGAATTGACTGTAGTGTAAATCTTACATCAAACAGAAAGGTTTTTACACCTGTTTTTATTTTTGTCCTGTCTTTAAGTCAGCACTCAGCCAGTAAATGGTTTATGTGTTTAATTTAGACTACTAAAGGTAATCTCTGTTTGAAAGTCTACTGAGCGGTCAGAAGGTTAGAAATTAAAGATAAGCTACGCTAACAGAGCTTACCACACTGTATGTAAACAGCCATCCAAGATCAATCTAATCTTAAAATTAAAGCGGCAATGTTGGTGTAAATTCAGGCTTGACAACATCTCAGCCTTTATAAATTCTACCCCTTTTTGTCTAAAATTAGCATGTGCACGTTTTGTTTTTTTTTTTAAACAAAAGACCACCCGCTAAAAATAGTCAGTCTTTGTCAGTAGACCAGAACTGTGTACACAGCTTTGCAGCAGACAAGTATGCCTTTCTGTGTGTGTGTGTGTGTGTGTGTGTGTGTGTGTGTGTGATTTGTATTTCTGGTGTGTCATGTTCACGTCACGACCAGGCGCCCTCATGACTGTACCATAGTAAGTTCACTGACTGTGCATGCTTTAATTTTTTGTTCCCACCTCCAGCCCAGCAGCAGTGGCAAGATGTTAAGCTCATCTCCAAGTCCTACTGTTTTCAACTGGGGGCTTTCACAGACCCTTAATTGTACTGTAGATAGAAGTGAGTACATGTCCACGGGGTGATCACTGCGGAAAGTATTATCCGAGCCGTAATTCTTTGACTGCACTTTTCTACGAACTATCAAATAACTAATTATATGGCAAAACACGGAACATGTGGGATCATTTAGGGGCAAAATTCTGAAATTCATAAAGCAGGTGGTCAGTGTTGAAGGATACTCGTTGTACAGGAGACTTGTGTCATCAATGTTAGTGTGGACTCCTTTTCCCAGAGGCACTTGCACTCCGTCTAAGGTGACAGATGCACCTGGATCGGGAGCAGTTCTACCCAAACCTACAAGAAAAGAAAAAGTTTATGTTAAAGATAAAGACTCTACCCTCAGTATTTTCAAATTTTCCTCTTATTTTGCCGTTTTTGGGAAACTCCTGGGCACAGCATGCAGGTGACTGGGACATTATAAAAACGTACCACGTGCCAGACTGTAGGCAGCATGTTTCCGAGAGGAAGCTACAAAATAGAGGTTTTCACAGGTCCTAAATGATGGACCCAAACCCTAATGGACTCTCGACCTGACCTGTCAGACTGACCTGTCAGAGAGGAGCCTAGGAGATCTCAGATCCAAGTAGACCCATGCAAACCTCTACTACAAAAATCATGGACATGTGCCAAAAAAACACAAATATTGAGAGCTGAATTGCCAAGTTGACAAATCTGAGTTTGGGTTTCACTCTCTTGATATTGTTAACAAAGGGTAGCCAACAATTCCTACATTCCTATACCTTTAGGTGAACAATGTGCATCTTTCCCAGAACTTTTTTCAAACAGAACATAGACAATCAAGATAAAATTTGCCCAATTTTTTGACCAATAAAGTTTTCTCACCTTTAACACTGTGCTTGCCCTTGGGTAATTTTGTAATGTGAGATGCCTTCTTCAACTCATGCCTGCATTTAAAAAAAAAGACATTAATTTACATCACATATTTTTAAAACACTACAAAAAGGTTGTTTTTTTATAGGAACTCTGACTGTCACTTACATGTTGCCGAGGGCAACTTCAGCCAGCAGCAGGAGGCCGACGGGGTCTGACTGGGAGGTGTGACAGTAGTTTGCACTCTTGGACACCATGTCAGCAAAGTACACACCTTTGCCGAACATGTAACCAGTCTGGGGAAAATTAAGTAAAGCAGCAATGTGACACAGGACTGAACAGGAGAAAAATCTACTTAAAACATGACAGAATGCAGGTATTTATGGGAGTGAAGGTTTTAAACTGATGAATAACAACAAATGAAGAGTTTGGTTTCCCACAAACTTGAATTCAAACAAGGAATTACCACTGGGGCCTCTGGAGGCGCAATGCGAAGACCCTGAGACATGATACCAGCGTAGTTGGTGGTGCGAGAACCGTGCCACAGTAGCTGGCGATTGTGCAGCTCCTCGAAGGGACGGTACCGTTGGCGCTCTCCCTCTCGAACAATTTTGAAGATCTAGAAAATGGAAAAAAGTCAGGGGACACAGTGACATGGTAATTCATGCTGAACAAGGAGAGCAAAGTTTGTGATATAATCAATAATTAAAGAAACATTTATAAATGCTAACTATTGTAACATAATATTCAAATGAAGCTTATGTTTTAACGGTTTCTCCCAAAAATGACTCACCTCTTGCACTTCCAGAGTGTAAGTATTGTGTGTAGCAGCGTGTGTGTTCTTAACATATTGCATAATAATATTAGCCTCATCTGTCGTCTTGTCAACAACCTGTGAAAGAGCAAAGATATAACATACTGTAATCTTTCCAAACAATCTCCACATACTCACTGAATATTGTTCTGAGGGTAAAATACAGAAAAATACATAATCTTGAGTTATACATCAATCAAGAGTTATACATGGAGTTACACGCCTCACCTCAATCTTGGTTTTGAGTTTCTCATAGTTGATGTCGATGGGATCGCTCTCATTGTCCTGGGCTCCTCCTCTCAGCAGGCTGTACGCCACCTCAATATCCAACAGGTTGTCCAACATCTGAACTTTAGCCTAAAAAATGATGTAGATGTTGTGAGATCCAAAAATAATCCTTTCATTTATGTAGCAAGAGAGAATTGTACATTAGGATACAGTGACTATATTTAAATGCACAAAACATTCTGGTTTTTTTGCTGTTATTCCAAAAAGACAATATTTCTAATCAGCTATTTACATGGCTAATGAAAATCAATATTCCACTACAGACTACCAGGTTTGGGCTTAAACTCACGTGACTCATGCTACATTCATAAAAAGGCTTAATTCAGAATATCCAAACGGATTATGCTGTTGATATGACCCCTGTCAAATAAGGAATATTGACATATGCAGAGTAAAAGTGGTATAGGTATGTGATTATGTCCTTACTTGAATGTAGTCCAGGTTGTTGAGCAGCGGGGGTTTTTTCATACCAAAGTCATGTGGTATCAACGTGTAGAAACGATTGGAGAGATCCAGGATGTGGGCCTCAGACAGAGAATCTGACACAGCCTGTGATACACAAAAAAATGACCAATATAATCAGAATTGTTCACCAGATTGCAAGGTAAGAGAAGAACGCGCACTGCAGATATCGAACAGTGAAGCACTGTTTTTTGCATTTTTAAAAATTCATCACAAGAGTCTAACTGACTTAGGTGGAGGCAAGAAAAGGAACCAAATGTGTTAAAGTGGATTGCAATGCACCACAGAGTCCTAGGAAGACGAATCTCAATAAAAAGCTGAACTCCGAGATATCTCTCCAGCAGAGGTTGCTGGTTACAGACCTGCTGTACTTCAGTGAGGAGAGCGTAGGCACTCTGGATCTGCCTCTTACTCAGCTTTCCGAGGGGCATCTTCTGGAGGTCAATCTGAAGAAAGAAGAGGAAGTATAAGCAATATGCACTGTGTGTGGGACACATAAATGAATAATGCACGCACTGGGGTCCACTGAAACTATAAAGGTGAACGTACAATGCATTTTCTTTACACAAGATTGAAACATTGAGTTTATGTTACGTTTATTCATTGAAGCAGCTATTTTTTGTTTGTCTATGAGTAAAACTGCTACTAAAAAACAAACTTTGTCTGATGTGGTTTTTCTCTCACATGTACACAGCCACAAATAACCATATATATATATTTTTACCTCAAACTCCACCATGGCCTTCTTCATGCTCTCTACATCAAAGATCATCTTGATCAGCTCCTGGACGGGTTTGGCCAGCTTGGACTTGGTCCCTGCGGTGGCTGTCAGCCTCTTCACTGCTTCCTCATCCTGTCAAAACACAAGACAGAAAAGCAAAACTCGGTCAGCTGCAGAGTAAAACACACCGTCGGACGTCTCCTTTGTAGTTCTGTGTATGTTAATGTGTGTACCTGTCCATAGTCGATCTCCAGGGGGTAGAACTTATTGGGATATTTGGTGAAGTTGGAGGAGCCCCAGTCGTTGCCCGTCTTCTCTTTGTAGACTCCCAGAAAGTTGTCCATGGCTGAATTTTTATCATGAAACTTGTCCAGCTTGTTGCCTCCGATGGTGGTTCCCACTCTGCCCCATGACCTGAACACCCAGTATCTGCACAGACCCAACAGAGAGAGTCCGGCTAGAATGACTTTTCTGACAATATTATTATTATTTCTCCTGTTACGGCAACTACAATGGAGAATAAAGTAAACGAACAATGACGCTAGCAAGCTAAGATACCACATAAAGTGAAATTTATGGGTTGTCTAGTGTAATATTTAACTTTTAATAAAAGCACAACAAAAAAGGAAGTGACGATGTCATGATTTTCTGCAGCAACACTGACCGTTTCTGTACATCATCCTCCAGTAGCTGCAGTTTATAGTAGGAGTTTGTTCCTCTGACAATGTCCACAAGACCCAGCGTAGCGCTGTACATCTTCCCGCTCTGCTCCAGGACATGAGCGCTGTTCTCCAGACCTGAGAAAAATCAAAATCATCAATCAAAGCCAGAAAACAAAAATATAAGGGAAAGTGAGACAATGTTTTTAATGCAGGGCGCTCACCTGAATCTGGATCCACCGCAGCTCCTCCTTTGACTGTGAGCTTCATTTTCTTGGATTTGCTTCCACCTGTGATGTGTACAAAAGAGTCCAATGCTATAACACAAATCTAAATACATCACCCCTCTAAAACAAGGCCTACTGTTTAGATAAACATTTATAAGCACATGCATTAATAACAGCAACACATGCATTCTTTACCTTCCTCCTCCTTCACCCTGCCTGTGCTCTTGGTAGCCAGCGCTCCAGACTTGGAGGCCACAGACGGAGCCTGCGCCTCCACTTTGACCTCTGCACCCCAGGGTGAGAGGGCGTGCAGGGAGACCAGTTCCTGGAGGGCTTTACCCGACGACTTGATGTCTGTGAGAAAGTCCTCAGAGACCACGCGCACCCCGGCGTCCCTCGCTTCCTCCATTTTCTTACTCATCTTCTCCACCTCCTCTGCGAAAACATTGAGGACGAAGGTGTGATGAAGACCGCAAGTCAGAAAAGATGGAAATGTTACATTGAGGGCGCTCACTGGCCAAAATTTAGGCGATATAGCATCTCTGAACTGGTTACTCACTCTTGGTGCTGAGGCAGAGATTTGCCTTGCTTGCTGTGCCGGTGATCTTTCCACCGAGCTCCTCCACAGCGGCCTTTAGATCATCCTTGTTCTTCGTCAGCTTGCCCACAGCCAAAAGTTTCATACCAGTAAGAGGTTTGTCTGTGGGTCAGAAACACAGATATCACAAAATTCTCACATTAAAACAAGTATTTTAATAATTTGGTGGTCAAATTCTACCGGTCAGGGCGGTCTTGCTTTGTTTTTTTTGCTTAATAAAATAAGATCGTAGTTCATGTTGAACTGATCCGTTGAATCACAAGCTAAGCGTACAGAGAGGATACAATATCCAAATAAATTATTTCAATACATGCAGAATTTTGATGTTTCAGGTGTGTTCACTAACCTGCAGGTGCTCCCTCTGGCAGTCTCTCAGTCGGGGCACGGGACGCACTCGCCAAGGGCTCTGCTTTGGCTGTGGTGACAATTTTGGTGGGAGCCTCCTTTGGGTAAACCCTGTCCTGTCGCTTGAACTTGAATTTTTTCAGGAAGGGAACTTCATGGAATTCCTAAAATGATCGAGCCACAACATCAGTAAAATATAATAACAATGTGACACTTTCTTCATCTTTGTACGACTATTAAGAGGAAACCTCCAGGGCTGAAAAATGAAGCCAATGATGACAAGTATATGGCGGGTGAATTTTTATATAACTCACACGTTTAAATGTTATTAAGGCTTAAAGTAACGCATAATTAAGTCCAGGACCACTTGCCGTGCCGTTCGTTTACAAATCGCTACGAAAATGACAATGTTGGTTAGGTAACATAACCATATGTGGGGTTATGCTATATAACCATAGTGTAACTGCAGATTAAGGGTACTGGTGTAGCTATAGCTATTTCAGTGTATTTTCCTTTTGTAACTGTTGAATATACATCTTGTTTGGCTAAAAAAAAGTCTTGGTCAGCACTTGTTGAACTAAAAGACCCTCTAAGGAGTCAGATGCTCAGTCTAGCTTGTTAAGTACATTTTGTTTTAGCGGTTTTAAAATGAAGCATTATCACAGTTAGCCATAGACTGTACATGTTTTGTGCTAACCGAGCTAGCAGCTGGTGTTAGGGTTATCTCCATCCTCTTGTCCAAGTGCGTCACTTCTGGCTTCAAAAATCCATGGTGCTTCAAAATGGAAGTCCACTAATCAATAGGCGTTGTCACAGTGGGGAAGTCTGTTATTTTTATACAATCTATGATAAATATTCTATTTTTATTTCAGTCTGTCCACAGGGAGATCAAAGTTCAGTGTAATCAGTAAGACTTATTAATCCATGTAATTGTTTTAACCATAGCTCAGCTACTATATGCCACCATTGCTTTCATTACAAAGACATTAACGGGGCTTTAGCATGGGGATTGCTATCCTATAAAAAAACCAAAGGAGCCCTGAAATGAGGTAACCTACTTTGGGGATGATCCAGTCTTTGCGGATGGGTGTTGCGGTTTTAAACACACACTTCGTCCAGGCTGAGATGTCCCCTGTGCAGTAATAAGCGTCGCCCTTGAACACCAGCTGGCCCTTGCACTCCTTGCAGGCCTCGAGAGCACCAAACGCCATGCCGTCCGCCAGGCAGTCCACAACCTGACAATATATCAAAACATAAATGCTGGTCGTAGGAGGGAAACTTTTAACAGCTTTAGGTTTTGAGGAAGCTACAGGTAGTTGTTGTTTATATGTTATACATACAGTAAAAGACCAAAGATTGAGCAAAGTCTTCACAACTGACATAACCGTCTGGACTCTTATCAATGCTATTTATCTTTGAATACAATGGAAGTTAAATAAGGCGACGCTCTCTTACATTGGACTCTCCAGAGGGAACCTCCTGGCTATTTGCAATCAGCAGCTCCTTCATATCATTGGTTGAACAAAACTTCTTCAGCTTGTCCTTGATTCCCCAAATCAGCTGGCTTTGGTTCTGCAAATGCACACACAGCAACAGAGCAGCATATGGTCACCAACCATATTGTGATGTTTACTCCAAAATATGAAATACTGTGGAGAAAAAACCTACCTTTAACTGCTCCTCCAGCTTCTTCTTTTCATCCTCTTCCTCCTTCTTCTGTTTCTTTGACGCTCCATCCACCTCATCGGCTTTGCGCTTCCTGTAAAAGGAAACACGAATTCAAAATAGTTTTCTGTCAAACTTTTCTTCTAAACTTTTGCTTTTTTGTGTTCTTAATAAGTTAGCATGGACAAAACAAACATACATATGAACTTCCTAAATGAGGCCAAAAGGGATTCTGGAACAAAACCAAGATTTGGAGCAAACAGGTCTGAGTCCGACACCTTTATTCATTGCGCGAATTCATTAGGGCCCCATTAGTTAATGGACAAACACACACACAAGCAGGTACATGTCTCCAAGATCCCAGGTGTCAATGCTGATATCATCCACCATGCCCTGACAAAAAATATTAATTAAACCCCCCCCCCCCACCCCCCCGTGGCAATCAGTCACTGTCTGATCCTTTGGCGAAACCAACACAAACATCCCTCATCACACGTTCACTGACATCAGGAGGGAAGAAGGGAATTCTATAAAGTAGCATCTTCCAGATTTGTTCAAACAGAAATGTTCATGTGAGGACAGATGTTCAGTGTCAATATGGCTGCTGTGAGAATAACGACGATGGAGTCTTTAGTTTCTGAAGTAATTTGAAAGAACTACACTGCTGTAGATGGGTAAGTAGTTTTACTGCTTTCTCGTACGTTACAGGGTTCCCACATATTATTCATTTCGAATTTTTACACTTTTCCACACTCAAATTTCCTTTCCTTCTCGGCTGAATTTTCAGACGACATTTGACATCTGAGTATTAATAGCTGATGTTTGTACATTGTATCACCACAAATCACAATTTTCATTTTTTTAAATAAATGATTTTTCATCGGTCCCCCTCTATGTCTGTCAGTGAGTTTTACCATTTCTCAACTGATAAAATGTATTTTAAAAAAGCTTGAGACTAAACCTCCTATCTCCATTGGATCCTTTTACAAAGACGTTTTTTCTAATTCCTGAAAAATAACAGTTTTGGAGATAGAAGGTTTGCACCCGACAGCAGCGTTATGTAAATTAATTGTTTTAAAATCCAACTGTTAACATAATTGTTACATTCTGACTATAAAAGCTGTTATGCTGCCAACTGTAGCTTATACAACCCATTCAACACCAAATCCACACAAGTCCATCTTTGGACGATACTTGTATTATTTTTTCCCTTAACATGTGGAATAAATAATTGTGTATTACTGTTCTGCAACTTGCTTTAGCCTCTTAGCTTTCTTTCTTTTAATTATTTATAGTTCTTTTCTAGAAGGCTAATTCAATTTTCACCACATCGGTGCAGCCTTGTATA
Organism: Plectropomus leopardus; assembly: GCF_008729295.1. NCBI lineage: Eukaryota > Metazoa > Chordata > Actinopteri > Perciformes > Serranidae > Plectropomus > Plectropomus leopardus. Next base: position 12,103,966 of record NC_056478.1, on the reverse strand, counting down.
TCCATGGTGTTTGTAGAAACAATAATAAACACAGCCATAAACGTAGAAAAGACTGGTTCAAATTTCTGATAACTACATCACTGTATAAATCATTAACTAATGTTTGGTTATTTTTGATGTTTTTTGTTTGGTTCAGATATTAACATGGTTCCTTTAGTTTAAGGAAAACTTAAGACTTTTGAAAACCTTTTTTATGCCACTCAGAATTAAATTTAAGACAAATTTCGGAATTTTGGAACTGAAACCAAGGACTTAAGTTTTTTCTAAACTTTTATTTTACATTAAAGACCACTTTTTTTGGTCCTGTCAATAAGAAGGGCATTTAGCAATCTACGTATATATTCCTGATTTCTCTGGCTTGACTCTCACATGTTAAATGTACTGACAGCGCCAAACACCGTGAAAAACATTCTGCATGTATGATCAATTGAATTTTTAATGCCTGAATTTTATATTTTTAAAAACACAATGGCAGCAATAGTCGGAAAATTAATATATATTTAACCATACGCTCTTTTCTTTTCCTCCATAATTATCCAGAGCTGGAAATTACTGCAATAAAAATTCCATACTTTTCCATACGGAGCAGGAACTCTGATTTCGTCGCTCCACTGAGCAGTTAAGACTTCTAATTTAATCTCTTTCTTCAGGGACAAACATGGAGAACACGACTGCCCTGCTGAACCGCTACACTTTCCACCAAACGAGGAACTATTCACATCCGTCTGCTCCTTTGCTGCAGCCTTTTCAGAACTCCTCCCTCCCTTCACCCCCGCCCGCTGACCTCGTGATCTCCCCAAATGTGGCATACATGGCGGCCGAGCTGGTCATTGCCTTTTTCTCCACAGTCGGCAATTTGCTGGTCTGCGTTGCCGTGGGCCTCAACCGCAAGTTGCGCACTGTCACCAACTACTTCCTGGTCTCGCTCGCAGTTGCTGACATCTGCGTGGGCACGATCGCCATTCCCTGTGCCATCCTGACTGACGCTGGTTTACCGCGTCACAACCTCTACCTGTGTCTGCTCATGCTGAGTGTTTTAATAATGTTCACGCAGAGCTCCATCTTCAGCCTGCTGGCGGTGGCTGTGGAGCGCTACGTGGCCATCTTCATGCCATTCCGCTACCGGGTCCTGATGACGCCACGAAACGCCGTGTTAGTGATCCTGACCATGTGGCTGCTGGCCTTTCTCATCGGGCTCGTGCCTCTGATGGGCTGGCACAAGATGCCGCCTGATTCAGGCTACTGTTTTTTTGTTTTTGTTGTAGACATGACCTACATGGTCTATTTTAACTTCTTCGCCTGCGTGCTGGCACCCTTAGTGATCATGTTTCTCATCTATGCCCAAATTTTTGTCACAGTCAAGCGGCAGGTGAGGCGCATCGCATGTGAGCAAAGTGGCAGAGGGGAGGGACAGATGAGGGCGGCAGCCAGCATGCGCAAAGAAATGAAGACCGCCACTTCGCTTTTTCTTGTCCTCTTCCTCTTCACTATCTGCTGGATCCCGCTTCACATCATTAACTGCTTCCTGCTGCTCTGCCCCCGCTGCCCCGTGCCGCTGGAGCTGCTGCTCGCCGCCATCATCCTGTCACATGCCAACTCTGCTGTCAACCCCTTCCTGTATGCATACACAATGACGGCTTTCAGGGACACCTTTAAGGCAATTTTCCTGTGCTGCAGGATGGTGAGGGACAGGGAGGCTTCAAATGCAGCCAGTGTTGACGATAGAGACGCGGCGGCAGTCCAAAACGTGTACCAGAGCTAAGATATCCCGACCAGCACCAAAGAATATTATCCCTTTTCCCTCTTTAGCCCTTTTAACACTGCCTGTTCATGTGTGCATGAATCTCACGCCGTTATTACACCTCGCCATTCTACGGTATGTAAAGAGAAGAAATGCAGAATTGGGGGAAAAGAGTTGTCTCACCTGAAGCCAGTAGCAAAGGTATCAACAGCGCAAAATTGACATACGTGAAAAAGGGACAGCCGGCAGGACAGGACCATGGACAGGGTGGGTGTGACGTTTTGATGACTTGTTATGTGTTCGAGGGAGATTTTAAAAGCAGCTGGACGCAGTTAGCAGCTCTGGATTAAATGTGGCATTTCTGGCTTGTTTTCTGGACAGTTTTGTGTTTCTCACTCTGCATGTGAGATTCCACTGTTTGGGTTTACATCGAAAACAAGTTTAAGAAAAGGAATTTATTAAAATTACTTCACAAAAAAAATAGATGTTACCAATTATTTTTGAAATTTCACCATGCAAGGTCAGAAAAAAAAAGATTCATAAAGTCAAACCTGCCATGTCTGAGCATCTGAGCAAGATTTTTTTAATTTATTGCCTTTTAAGACTTTTTAAGGATCTGCAGGAACCCTGCATGCTATCTAAAATCACATACTGGAGCGGCATGATGCCACCGTGGTTTGGTTTTGTGTAAAAAAAGCAAAGGCGGCTTAAATAGGGGACTTTGTAGCGGCCTATACTGCAGACTGTGTAAAACTTTTGTCTCACCCTTCATTTTTGACAGTAGGGAGCCTCTTCTTCAGCTCCTCCTTGTCTTCTGCCCGTAGTGCGTTGAAGCCCTTCAGCTGGGCAGCGCTGTATTCAGGCCTGAAGACCAGCTCCTCCCGACGGCTCACGAAGCACGCAGTGTGGTACCAGCGGTCGATCAGACCCAGCTGGGGCTTCTCTGCATCCACGGTTTTTTTGGAAACACGGATCTGATCCTGCAGAAGAAGATCACAGACTCAGAGACCCACAAACACAAACTTACACGATAGCTATATGTGTATATGTCACATTGAAATAACTGATAACAAACTTGACAGTTCTCCTGTGTGCAAATAAAAGTGGCGGCTGACCTTTTCTATTTTCTGATCACAGCCTTTGCATGTGCTGCGGTTCGATTTGGCGTATTCAACCGCAAAGTCATTCAGTGTCTTCTCTCCTTTAGCTCCACTCTTCTGGTCTCCTTTTCCTGCAAGAAGGAAGTCATCCAATTTTCATTTTCAAGCAAACAAAGAGAAATCAAGTCATAAAAAACCAATATATCTATATATATGCAAGATTTATGAGGATAAATTATATTTGCTGGAACAAATACTACAACCGAATATCCATCCATCCATCCATCCAAAAAAAAAATAACTGCTGATAACTGATATTACAGTAGAGGAGAATTTAGTCTGTGTTTGCTGTGAGTTGCTGCTACACTGTAATGATCTATAAACCTGTTGGACAGAACAATGTTTACCTGGCTAATGAATAAAAGCAGATAGTCCCTCATGAATAAATATGAAAATGTTATAAACTACATTTGCCAATCAGGCTGCATATAAAATAGAAAGTCAGCAGCCTAACTGAGGAGCCAGAGGCTGGACATGACATTTAATTATTGGCTCTATCATGTCACTGAAGCTTCAGAGGGACTGAACTCCACATGTTGTGTGTGGCAATATGACATTTTAACAATCTTTTAAAGAAGTGCCGAAAGTTAAATGCCAAAAGTCAAGTACTGACCTCCTGTTGCTCCTCCACTTTCAATGGCCTTTTTGACCTTCTCCTGGTCCTCCCAGCGGAGGTCAGAATACCCGGCGATGTCAGCCGTGGACTGAGCTGCTGCTCGCTGCCAGAAGCAAGAGAAGTGGTGCCAGTGGGGGACCTTCCCGTCAAACATGGGCGACTGTCGGACAAATAAAAAAAAAAAAAAAAACACAGGGAAGATTAAATGTAAGTAGTATATTTACAGTCATAGTCATAGGCGTAGATTTCAGGGTGCACGCAAGGGACACGCCCCCTTTAATATTTTAAACAAGCGCACTTGTTCCCCACAAAAAACACATGAAAGTTGCAAAGGGCTTTTATTTTGACAACAGTGAAGTTAGTTTCTCCTGAAAACGATGCAAGAAAGGCACAAATTAGTGCACAAAAAAAGTGAAGGAAATTAAGTGTTTGACGCTCAATATTTCCAGAAGGATCCACCTAAAATCCCCTAAAATGTTATGCCCTCATTTATGGTAAACCAGTGGTAATATGGGATAACAACCTCCAAATGTGAAACATAAATGTGAGATAATTCTGTTGTGGAAACACACCTGAACGAGTTCTGACTGCAGCTCAAAAGAAAGATTAATTTAAAGATTTCATTCATTCATTCCTGGACTTGTGAGATAAAATCTTTTGCAGCGTATTATTTCTAAAGTATCACAAAAAAAATTTACAAACATACTGTCTAACATAAATAACTCTAGTGTAGCATTTTATGTGAGGAAGAATTAACCAAAAGTCAAAGATCGTGTATGCAGACATGCAGTTATACTCTGTCTCACAGTGACTTTGGGTTGGTGAAGAGGTGAGACTAAAGACAAAGTCAATTTTGTGTTATTGCTCATCATTATGCTGACTATACAGTACTGTGCAAAAGTCTTAGGCCACTTTGAACTTTTTTGAAGTTTTTATGACCCTACATATTTATTTCTTAGTAGTCTCTTACTGACTAAAATACAACCAGTATACAGTATTAAATATGCAAATATTTCAGAATAAAACAACCTCATCAGGCTTAAGTTGCAAATATTTACTGTGACCTCTAATTAGCATTTCTTGAACTCTCTTAGGCATTATGAGATTTACAATACTAATTTTTTGGTGTACTTACACCAGGGAGCATTCAAGACATGTCCAAAGCCCAATATTGATCGTTTGAGCTACCTTTTGTTATGGTTGTATGATGCCATGTTTCACACTAAATATTGACTTCAGTCAGAAAAAGCCATTTTATTTAGACTTTTTTGCTGTTCTAAGCAATAAATGTATATATTATGTCCTCAATGTAACTTTTCTAAAACAAAAAATCTATGGTGGCCTAAGATTTTTGCACAGTACTGTATTTCTGATGCACATTTTAGGATAATGTCATATTTACTGACGTCATCTGATTGGATGATTGTAAAAAAAACAAAAAAAACAACTTGTTTTTAATGAAAGGAATTTCTTGTGGTAAAGAGTTTAGGAAAATGTATTTGCATTGTAATGTAATATGCTAGAAGTTATGTCTATTGCTGACAAATGTTTCACCATAGCAAGGCTATTTTTGGCATCTTAGTGGACTGAGCACTTGTAATTGCATGACTCACTAGACCAGTGAAACACATTATTTCACGGACCCCCACTTGATAAGGTATTGCTTCAGGAACGTCCACCTAAAATTCGTTTTTTTTTTTTTTTTTTTTAATATGATTCAGAGACGAATTCTGGTTGTCAGCATCTGCTGAGGAGACATCGGTGGAGGAAATGAAAGTCACTCTTATGACTCTTAAGCTGCATTCACGTGTCCTCAGATGGCCCAACTGGGAAGTGGTTCTTCCAAATTTCCAAATTCTGTTTTTTTATAAGCTTTAATTCGTAATGTGGAAACAACATGAACACTACAAAGATGTGTAATATTGTATTGCTCAGAGCATTTAAACAACACATTGATAACAAAGTATAGCTTTATTCTACAGATTGATTGTGCAACAGCACACCCCCCAAAACTACTAATGCCTGCTTTACCGGACAAGTGCTTATATACAACTTTCCTCACTAATCTAGGTCACTCTACCTGTTCAGCACATGATGGTTACAACCTAATATCACATTACAAATTATATTAGCAACATGATATATGTGAATCAGAAGTGTCGACTCAAAGTCGCATTACTTGGATCTGAGTCTGTCTCAAGTCACAAATTTGATGACTTTAGACTCGACTTGGCAACATCCAAAGATGACTTGCAACTTAACTTAAGTACCAATGACTCGTGACTTCACTTGGACTTGAGGCTTTTGACTTAAAAATACTTGATAGCTTCCTTCAAAGATTAAAAAGTGTGTTATTAAAAGGTTGTGCCATGAATCAACTAATTTTTCTTCATATTCTGAAAAAACTAACATAAACACTATGGATTCACCTAAAATCAACACTTAATTCCACAGATCCACTGCATTTGAACCAAACCGACAGCATTCAATCAAGTTGCAGGGGAGAACCATTAAGAAATAACAATACGTTACTGTGCACTAGTTGGAAAAAAAAATTATACCAAATGTATTTTGTTGGCATACTAAAACTACAAACAACATTATGCAAAAAATGGTTGGAAATTAAAGTATAGGATGCAACAACTTCCAACATGCTTGTTTATAAAAATTAGTTGTGATTTTTGTAATGTTAATATAGTATTATTCTGTTGATAAAATGGCATTTCTTTTATTACAGAGTGCATTTTCACTTGTTTAGGACTCGAAACTCAAAGTTTAAGACTAGTCTTAACTTGGAACATAAGTATAAAGACTTGAGATTTACTAGGTCCCTGAGGTGAATTAATAAAAGGTTTATTACCACAAACTGAACATTTGATTTCATCCATGTTTTGCATATATGAAGTAGGGACGAAAGATTATTGGCATGGCCAAGTATTATGGCTGATATTATCTGAATTGGCAAAATTCATTCATTAAAAGGTGCAAAGAAACTGTCAGCATCGGAGTAACTTTTGCTTTGTAAAACCCCAGGTAACTATTTATATTTATTTCTTTTTTATATAAATTTTCACTGGACTTTATTAAAAAAAAAAAGTTGCTGGGAATTTGCTGTATATGATGTTGAACGTTTCAGTTTTGATTAAACATTTCCTAAAAGCATTAAAGAAAGTTTTGTGTTGGACTTTATTATATTCCAAATTCTAAATTTTGGCAAAAATAAAAACAAAACCTTTTTATTTTAAGTGCATATCGGTTCCAAATATCGGTTATTTGTCTCTTTAACTACTAATAATCGGTATCGGCCCTGACGGACCTTACATGTTAATTTTTACAGGGAGAAACTCATTTTGTGACGATTTCGAAAGAATATTAATGCACGGTAAATTACAATAAAGTGAAAATAAAATATTCCCCATTTTCTAAGGACCCCTGGATGGGAAATACTCCAATAGACAACTACTAGTCTACTACAAGTACTACTACCAGACTATAACTACAGAATCTCTACAATCAAAACGGTTTATTGAAATGTGACTATTTACGCGATGAACCTGTGCTCCTGCTGACTTAGCTTGCCTTTAGAGTGAAAAGTCAAGCAACTGAAAATCTGCTCCAAAGCCATGAATAATGAGGCTCGTTTATCCTCTTAGTTCATTAATTCTCTGCGGAAGCAGACGGACCTCACTTTGAGGTAATGGTGCTGTTGTGATTTTGGCTAGGTGCTCTCTCGGGCATTGCGCAGTTTTATGTTTAAACCTCAAGTTGCATGAAAATACATCAATTAAGCTCATTTTCATGAATAAAAAGATGTGTAAGTCTGAGTCCGACAAGAAAAGCTCAGCGGCTCTTTGTGAGCAAGACTCAATAGACAATGACAGCCATTTAAATGCTAACGAGGGCCTAAACTTAGACAACTGAAACCAAACCATGAACTACAGATTTTCATTCTCCGGTTAGTTTAACGATAGTCACCATAATTGCGGAATAAACCACAATATTTATAAAAGCTAGCACCCTGGAAGTGAGCTAGCTAACAGCTTGGCTTTCTGCAGACGTCGCTGCGTTACCTGCACCATGATGGCCATCCTCAGCGAGTCTTTGGCGATGTTATCTTTGCATTTCTTGCACGATGCGCGGCCGCTTTTAGCATATTCCGCCTTGTACAGCTTGTCCTCATGAGACTCCGCCATACTTCTGGTTCTTATATTACAGATAGATGAAATGAACTGACTGTGAGGCCAACTTTCTCCGGATGACAAGGAGCCACAACAATCAATGCACAGAGAGGGGAAACCCGCGTGCCTGCACGGCACCAGAGAGCGAGCACGCCGAGAAAGAGCTCTCACTCCGTCCCTTTTTCTTGGTACCAACACATCTTTAAATACTCTTTAAATAACAGATTAACAATGCAGCAATTACAACAGCCCCCTCTCATATTCAAATATGCTCAAAATGCAAAACTAGTAAGAGTGTTAAAATGCTATTGATGTTGTGCTGAATTTATTTTATATTTACTTTATAAGATAAGATAAGATAAGATAAGATGAGATAAGATAATCCTTTATTGATCCCCAGAAGGGGAATACAAGTTTTGCAGCAGTGCAGGGTAAAGGGTAAAGGTCAAATAGAATAACATACAATAGATAAGAATAACATATAATAGATAAAGACCAATATACTGCACAAATATAAATATCCTGTACAAATCGAATAAAAGTGCTATGCTCCTTTTTGGCTGTCCTGGCTGAGTATCACCTTTTAGCTATGTTGTAAAATATTTCAGGAGAATGGGGCTGCATGTCTACAAAGTGAAAATGTTGGCCTCAATTGGGCAATAATAATTCAGGGTGCCAAATGTGGATTGATACACTGCACATACCATACAATCTATGGTGCATACTCTCATCCATTGACTACTCAAGCTGTAGACTTGAAATGTGTATTTGTGTCACAAAAATATGGACCCCCCCAACTAGAATTAATATTTCAGACTCCAAATACCTAGTTTTTTTATAACAACAGAGTGAGCCATCGTTCATAATAGACGATCAAGGAGTCAGCAGCAGAATACCCGCGCGAGTTGCAGCCAGAACTGATCGAGTCAAGAGAAATCGTCCAGCAAAAAGAAAGACAGAAGCAGCATGTGCAGAGTCAGACTACGACCACGCTTGTTTTTAAAGAACGGCATGTGTGAGGTTTTCTAACGGGGAGATTAATCAGTTTATAGTCAAATCAAAATAGAACAAACACCCTAATTTTACAATAAAACACATTTTATCGTCCAGTCTCTCTCTCCTAGTATTGACTTTATGGAAGCCAATTTCTGCCAATGTGATTTAAAAATCACAATGTCATCATAATGACAAATTTTCTCAAGAAAATGACTTTGTATATCAAAAGAATAAGAAATTCTCTCAAAATAATTACCTTGCATCTTAAAATAATGAATAAGAATGGCAAAAATAATGAGAATCTTTGTCAGAACAATGACTTTTCTTGAAGTAATGACTTAGCATTGCAAATTAAAGACTAAGTATCTCAAAACAATAGGAAGTTTTTTCAGAATAATACCTATAGGCTGTGGTAAAGGAATAGGTTTGTAACTCAAAATAATGAAATTGTATTCAAAAAATATGAAACTTTGTTAAAGTAATGACCTACTTATCTCAAAATAGTGACTTAGTATCTCAAAATATGAAAATCTCTCAAAATATTGACTTAATCATGCTTAATCTGCTCATCATCACTCACCATGCTCATCATCACTAATCATGACTTAGTATTTAAATACAATGAGAAAGCTACTCAAAATAATGACTTGTCTTGAATTAATAACTCAGTATCACAAAATAAAAAGTGTTAGTATCACAAATGAATGACACACTTTCTCAAAGTTGTATACTTATCTTGAAATACGGACTTAGTATCTCAGAATAATGAGAATCATTATTTTGGGAAAGTTTCTCATTATAATTACTCACATTATCTATTTTGTCACACTGGTGGAAACTGGCTTCCCTACCTTTCCTTTATCACTTTCTGCTTTAAATAACAAGACCCTTTCTTCACATTTTTTTTTAAATTCATGTCCATATTTTTGTGGTAGTGGCTGGATATGTTATGTTGTATGTTTCTAACTTGTCCAAGCTTGGTTGAGTCTTCTCCACACAAGCTTCATCTGACGTAGCTGATTTGCCGACTGGAGTAAAAGGGATCTTTGTAGTTACTTAAATTAACATCATTTAGATTTGTTTGTCATCACTGGTTTTATTCGCAGAAAATGCAATCAATTAAATGTTTTAATAAAAATCATGAAAAAACAAACATAATATACCTTGGAAAAAATAATCTTACAGTGTCACTAACGAATGCCCAACTTTTAAAGATTGATAAAGGACCATTCAGTCCAGCCATGTGTTTCAGAAAATAAATCTGAGGTATAAACATTTCAATCATGGACTAATCAATAATTATTAGTTATACACTTTTAAAAAAATGTACCAACTAACTTGACGAATTCCTCAGGAAAATATTAAGATCAGCTTGTCACCCTTCAGTTAAAATGTAAAAAAACACAAAATAATTTGCAGTAACAGGGTGTTCATATTATGTTCATATGATAGTGACAATGTACATCAGACGTACCATTTAACGCATTATTACATCAACATTACAAAACAAAACAATCTCCTGTGTCCTTTGGTATTAGTATACAAGAGGAGTGACGTGGGAGGTAGTTTTGGCATTAAAGTCAGTTCAACAGATCACCTCTTTGTGGAGAATCACTGCCAAGTTGTAAATGTATTTGTAGTCAAGTAACGGAAGTGAGAGTAAAAGTGTACTGAGGCAAAACAGAATTGGCTACAGAGTGATTCAAATGTTTGACTAAAATATCAGAAATTCAGAGCAACACTCACAGTGGCATAAAAGTATTTACAGTACAATACGAAAGCAAGCACCAATCCATTCATAAATAATGGGACTTATTATGTTGGCCCACGAAACAACAGATATTTTTGAAAATCTTGGATAACAGTAGCTTAGTGAAAGTCAACTCACGATACAATACACAATACAAAATATACTAAAAAATTGTGAGAATTATGCAAGATAACACAGTGCAAAACACTAACCAGCATCGTACAGGCCATTTGAAAGTCTATGAGAGGTTGAGCTGGTTGTTTTGAGGTATTTTGGCTTAAAGTTCTGAGGATAATTCCAGTAAAACCAAAAAAGAGACATGTTGGCATTGGTTTGTTTTGTACAAAATGACTTAAAATGCTTAAAACTGCTTGTAATGTGTAGATATGGCAAAAACTAGAATTACCGCCTTGCGGTTAGATGCCTCCACGAGCCAGTTAAGTTGCACTTACAGTTTACATGCATGTCTTTGAGAATGTGGATGCTTAACACACATCTTCCCCCTGACAGCACAGATGATCTATACAGTTTTCACAGCTACAAGATGGAAACCCAAGATAAGAGTCATCAATTCAGTATCTGACCAAACGTCTCCCTTCTGTTCCTGACATATGACGCTGAGTACTGGCCAGAAAAATATTTTTGCTGAACATTATGATGTAGGCCTAACCGTGAAATTAATCTTTGACCTTTTGAATATAAAACATCATCAATTCATCAATAGACATTTGTGTTAATTTTTGCCGTAATTTGTGTATATATTCTTGAGTTATGACCAAAAACATGTTTTGTAAGGTTCATCCTTGAGTCTAAGTGGACGTTTGTGCCAAATTTGAAGAAATTCCCTCCAGCTGTTCTTAAGATACTGCATTAACAAGAATTGAGATGGACGAGGTCACAGTGACCTTGACCTTTGACCACTGATATCTTTTATATTAATCATTTAATCCAAGTGGACATTTGTGTCAAATTTGAGGAAATTCCCTGAAAGTCTGCTTGAGATATTACTCCCTGAGAATGAAACAGACACAATGTCACATTGACCTCTGTCCACTAAATCCTACACAGTTTACCATTGAGTCCAAGTGGACATTTGTGCCAAATTTGAAGAAATTCGCTCAAGGAATCCTTGAAATATCGCCTAGAGGAGAAGGGGACAGACAAAATGTCACCTTGACCTCTGACCACCAAATTCTAAACAGTTCATCCTTTAGTCCAAGTGGACGTTTGCGCCATATTCAAAGAAATTCCTTTAGGATGTTCTTGAGATATTGAGTTCACAAGAATGAGACAGATGTGGTCATAATAACCTTGACCTTTGACCACCCAAACCTAATCAGCATAAATGAGTCCATGTGGATGTTTACGCCAAATTGGAAGAAATTCGCTCAAGTCGTTCTTGAGATATCGCGTCCAGAATGAGACGGATGGACAGACGTGAATGTACGTACGTGTGTATGTACTGACAACCCAAAAACATAATGCCTCTGGCCATGACTGCTGCCGGCGCAGTGGTATAAAAAAACAGAAAGCAGCACTGCATTCAAAGAGCTTCAGAATTCAATGAATCTGTCCATACGCGAGTTCCTTATAATCTATATAAATAAAAAAGCGCAATACAAAACCATTGATATATTTTAGCTGAGAGCAAGCTGAGGAGGACACAATCATGGGGGCAACAGGACAAAAAAAAAGCTCTGACAGCTACACCATCTTTTCTATTCATGCAGCTAATTCAGTTATGGCAAAATATAACTGTAAACCAGGAGGAACAATATGGCTGCGCTGTGCCCTCCTCCACCTGCTGACCCTGTAAGTCCCCTTAGCATCAAAGGGTGCAGGGTTTCAGACCGAACCCCCCATTGGTCTCTCTCATCTTTTCCTTGTGTCTGGCCTGGACGAGACCAAACACCACTCCTGCAAGCGTCATGCGTCCTCCTGTCCGCCCCCCCATGCGACCATCTGTTCCAAGGTTGGCCCTCTTGCTGCGCATGTTGCTGATGAAATAGGTGCGGACTTTGCCCTGCTGCTCGCTCACCTGCAATGACAGCAGCGGTCACAAAGTGTGGTAATCCTCTCTCAAAGACCCTCAAGATTTTTAATATCAGAAATTCTTCACAAATACGGTTACAATACATTTACCTTATATATCTTATACATTATACAATAATGTCCTCTTCCTGACCAGTGATGCATCTTTTCCATCTGTCTACTGTTTCTTTTCACCAGTAGATGTCTCCCTTGTTTTATTTGTCTGAGCTTGACACAGTTTCACGACACCTCTGCACAACCTTTACAAAGAACTTCACTGAACTTTACCGAACCTGAACTGAACTTGTGGCAACCTAATGGTCCCCCATTTCACTGTACTTAAAGGTGTAGCTCAGCCTATATCAAAAACACATATTTTCCTCTTACTTGTATTGTTATTTATCAGTCTGGATTATTTTGGTGTGAGTTGCAGAGTGTTGGAGTTTTGGTGTTTAAAGCGCCAATTTTTGAGGCTTGTGCAAGGTGATCTACCAGTAGATGCATGCTTCCTGAACAGACACCGTCTGAGAACCTGGTGTCAAGGTTTTATTGTACATCTATCAGATTCACGCTTCCTTCTGTGCAATGATACGGCTGGTTGGTGTAGTTTGGTAGAAAGAAAGTATTTCCTACATGAAACTGTTCACATCAAGGTCTGTGTGTCATGATTTCTGAAAAGAAACATTGCTGTTGATTTTTTCCAACTGATTTATTTATGTATTTATTTGCGCTTTAAGCACCACAAGCCGAGTGCCATCTAGTTTCATTATATTCGAGAGAAGACTGACATCTCTACAGCAGATATCTTCAACACTCACACCAAAGCAATCTAGATTTATAAATAACACTTCAGGTAAGAGTTAAAATATGTATTTTTGATTCTGGGGTGAACTGTCCCTTTAAAGACAAATGACAGTAAATTAACATCAGCCACTCACCCCCTTGACAAAGATTTCTCCACGTAGTTCCAACACAAAACCCCACTCTGCCAGGATCCTGCGCGTGGCCTCAGGTACTTGGATGCGCCCGCTCACGCCTGTGCTGTCCATGCGGCTGGCCAGGTTCACTGTCGACCCCCAGATGTCATACTGGGGCTTGGTGGCACCGATCACCCCTGCCACTACCGGCCCATGGGCAATGCCTATTTCAATCCAACACAGACAAGTTATTTACTTTAGTTAAATAATTACATAATATTAAAGGAATACTCCACCCACAAAATTATGATTTGTATGTTAGTTAGTCAGCCAGTATTGCGTTGAATTCACAAAGAAAACTTTGTCTTTTCTCATGCCTCAATGGTGAATGAAGAATCTGAAAACTGAGAAAATTCTTGATGTTTTGGAGTAAAAGGGTTCCACGTTTAACAACAGCGAAACTCCATTCACGTCCATTTCCAAGTTTCATTTATCCAGTCGTACGCTCGGCTCCACCGAGCAGAGTTCAAACGCACATACTTGTCCAACCCTGCTACTTGTCCGTGCATGTGTTTTAAAATGAGAAAATGCGTGTTTGGGAAGTACTGAGCATTTGACTGAATAATGAGACTTGGATTAAATCTCTGTAAATGGATGTTTCGATATACTTTTCCTGTTGTTAAACGTGCCCTCCTTTTAGTCCAATACATCAAGAATTTTCTCAGTTTTTGGACTCTTTATTCATTCTAGATGCATGTTAGAAAAACAATTTTCTTCACAAATGTAATGCACCGAGTGAGTAACTGATATACAAATAGTCATTTTGCAGTTGAGGTACTCCTTTAAATCTCTGGCACAAGAAACCCTTGCGGAGAGCAGTTTATATCAACTGTCCATTGTTTATGTGTGTAGGTGGTGAGCCACTTAGCCACTTACCCACACGCAGCTGAAAGTTTTTGGCAGAGAGCCTGTTAATCTCTCTCAAGGTCTCTTGCATTGCCAGCGCGAACAAAACCAGCTCGCTCAGGTGATTCCATTCATCCATAGATCCCTGAAAAAGATAAACACAGATAGTCAGATAAGATATCAAAGAAGGTGCAAATGATGGTAAGGCAGAATAATAGCTGAATTTGTGCTTTAAGATGTCATACCTGTTTGTCTGGGGCCAACCCGGAGGCTGCCATGTAGCAGCTCCCAATGGTCTTGATCTTCTCCACATAGTGGAAATAGGACTCCTCCAGCAACTTGTGGAATTTTTAAAGATAAAGACATAAAATTAGACCACAACCACATATGTAGAGTTGTGCAATGGGTAGCAATCCCATTTGTTAACAGTATGGCCTGGATTAAAGCCCCTGCCTCTATATTTTTTATTCTTATCAGCTAAAGATGTAGGAGAAGACAGAATTCTTCTTATAGCTGAAGATATTTAAAATTTGCAGATATTTAAAAGATGAGTGAGAATGAATGTTTGTATTTCTCAGTAACCAGAAATATACTATACTGCTTTGCACACATAATTCTCTACCCTTCAAAAGCAATACCATACTCTGAGTATTTCGCTTTATTCACATTTTGATGTACCGTATAAGAGTAAAAAAAATAATCTGAATAAACCAGGCACACTTACAGTTTAGGTCACACGCTCACCTCGTCAAAGCCAGCAATGATCTCGTTCAGTAGTCGAAGGCAGTCCACTCCCTCATGTTTGATCTCTTTCTGCTCAAAGTACTCATTGAATCCAGCAATGGAGGCGAACATAACACCAACTTCATCGTAGGACTGCGAGTAAAGCTCCTGAAATGAAAATTGCGTCATTCATGTTCACTCTAAAAACTTCTTTTTTGACTTCTATATAGAATAATCTATTCAGTAAGACATTTAGTTAACTTCCTGAAAGTTAAGCAGTTCAATAAATCACATTAAACCTTTCTGTGTGAAGGCATTCAGTAAATAACACAGATTTCATTGAAACAATAGGAACTTAAAATGAGGTTTGCTTAATTTCCCTTCCATTTAATATGTCTATTAAAATAAAAATATTCACCCACATCGTCTTCATTAGCTCTTCTTGAAACAGTGTTAAAGGGATAGCTCACCCAAAAATCTTTGATCAACTGAGCAGCACAAGCTGAGAGTGATCTAGCTCCATTACGTATTTGAGAGAAGGCAGAGGTCTATATGCAACAGTTGGCAACTCACAATACAACAGTCTAGATTGATACATGGCACTACGGGTAAGCGTTAAAGTACGTCTTTTTTTTCATTTTGGGGGTGAACTGTCCCTTTAAACCCACAGCTACAGCAATTATATTCTGATATTTACAATTGCACATTAGAATTTAAAACAAATATTATTATTTATCAAATATTATCTTTATTGGCAAATTGTAATAACTATTACTTTTGGATAAATTTGGACAAAGGCAAAGAAGGCCAAATAATTTGAGGAGACAAAGCATGTGTACAAAGAGGCTCAGGTTGTGTCTTTAGCACCTCATCATTCTTGCTCCGGTCCAGAAAGTGTCGTGCCACATGCACAGGCAGGATGTTGTGTAGTAAACACTCGTTGTGTTCCCGCAATTCCCTCATGTCTTCTACTTCCTGTTGGGCCTGTAGACGCCACAGGAAGTCTAGTCTGGCAGTGGCCTCCCACTGGAAAGTATAAGATAGATAAGACTATCAGAGGTCACTTGCTTGAGTGGGACATACTCCAGAGGGTCATCACCACGGCCCAGAAAATTAGCGGCTGCCCTCTCCCCTCCCTCTCCCCTCCCCTCCCTCTTTAGGCCATTGAAAGCACGGACAAACAGGTTAAAGAACACTTTTTATGCCAGAGACATAACCACACTAAACAATGCAAAAGTTTAATCACTGATATGGATATGCAATGCCTGCAGAATGTGAATGTGTGTGTTAGAGTGTGTATGTGTGTGTGTGTGTGTGTGTGTAAAATGTGTCTCTTGCCTGCTGCTTGAGGCTGCTAATTATTTATTTTATAGTTTTTAAATGATTTATTTCACAGTTTTTTATTACCTTTTTGTAGTTTTTCTTAGTTTTATATCTCTTTTGCACTGTAAGGATTGCCTTTCAATTTCATTGTACTTGTGCAATGACATATAAAGACATATTTTATTCTATTCTACACATCTGCTCAGTTCAGCAGTGGATAGATTTGGTCTCGATAATGCAGGTTAGATGTTGCAATTAAAAATACAACAAGCAAACTAAACTAAACAGCAGCAGAGTTCAACAGTACCTGCCGTCCATTGTAGAACACAGCAACAATAAACATGACCATAAGAAGGATGGAGATTCCCTTTCTCCTGACATAGTGAGACCTGTGCAGAGGTTAATAAAGAGAGGAAGAAGATACAGGTGTAAATAAAGTAAAAAAAGAGGAAAAATGTGACTAAAGAGAGAAAAACCTGTGGTGGCTGGTGTATATTTTACACCTACTTGTGTAGCATATCATGGCGTGTGAGTGTGAGGAAGGCCAGGTGGATGAGGTAGGAGTAAACAGCCACTGCCAGCAGCAACACCGCCAGCTTCAGCAGAGAGTTCAGACGCAGGAACACGGCACAGGTCACCATGGCGATAACACCACTCAATACGAAGACCTTAGGAGACAGACGGAGGGAAAAAGAGATAAGAGACACTGAGGAAAAGAAAAGCATTTACATTTCTTGAAGAAAAAAGGAAATTGGATAAAAAAAACTTTTAGTTGAAAATGTGATGTTTTATTTAATATGAGACCAAATGCTTGTGCTGATAGATGTTTTTGTTGTACATTATTTATATTTAAAGTAATGCCATCTTTACCTCAGGGTAAGTGCAGATGGTGAGTGGACGTGCAGCTGTGTTCGTTCTGTCCATTACCTCAGCCTCCCCTGTGTCTGTGAGAATGCACCATACCTGGATGAAGACGCACAGCACAAAATACACACGTCAGTGTACAAGTCCTTCGTTTTCACAGATAAGAAACAATAAATTACGACGATGATATGTTACTTTGTAGGAAATGTTCCATGAACTGCAAGAAATTTGAAGAATCGTTTTTTTTAAAGCTGGGGAAAACTGTCTACAGAAAAAAGCTAGGGAAAATTATATTTATAATAATCTGTTACAAAAAATTAAAACTTATGTCACCAAATTATTAAAAAAAAAAAAAAATTAGTTTTTTAAATTTCTTTTTCTTTTTTGTTGGTTTTCATTTTTAATTACTAATTTTTAGGTAATTTTCTTGTATTTTTTCCTAATTTAATGCAAATTTTTGGGTCATTTCTTCTTTTCTTGCGTATTGCCTTCTTCCCATGTTTTTGAAAGAAATCAAGCCAATTTGCTCAGGGTTCAAAGAGTTAAATTTTGCTGTTGTTGTTCCTGGCTTCATATGAGTAGAGGAAAAACTCTAACTCATGCAATGTAAAATGTTGTGGGCTACTGCTAATAATGTCAGCATGTTGTATTTGTGTGGAAAATGCATAGAGCCTTTATATGACTATAAATCAGAATTAAGCCAAAAAAAGGCAGTTTTACGTGGAAAATTCTCCAAAAGAACAGACACAACCAGGACAGCAACATAAAAAAATTATTCAGGAAGATAAACTGTATTCAACATTTTAAATGTATATTAATCTGGCCGTGTGATGTTCAGACTCTCACCATGTCAGTTGAGACCAACCCAAAGTTCATGATAATGGCGGTGAGGGTGAGGAGGTTGCGAGCACTGTTGTTTTCATGGATCCAGCAGCAGAAGTGCTGCAGTAGTATAGGAGTGCTCCTGAACTCTTCAGCCAGGGCCAACAGCAGCAGCAGCAGGTAGACGAGCAGGAAGACTGAGAACTGGAGGACAGCCGGGTACAGCCTGAGGAAGAGGAAGGAAGATAAGATTAGGACAATATATCATGATTAAGAAACAAAAGGAAGTGTTTGACATATGCCCCTTTCAAAAGTGTGAATTTCATTGCAAAACATAAGCTGCTTTTTTAATAGGGCTACAAGACACATCATAAATAAAATAACAGTAAAGACCATGGCTGAGTATTTCCCTCCTGGGACACTTTTGCATATTTATTTTCTGTGCTCACTAAATAAGGCCAATGGGTAGCTTTATATCTACACAATTTCAAGGGAATTAAAGGATTTTTTTTTCCAATGAAAAAACTAAACATGTAATTTAATGATAAGAGACAAGTTTACGATAATGTGTTTAACCAACCATTAATAATAATAATAATAATAATAATAATAATAATAATAATAATAGCTATTATTATTATTAATTAATTTATTTATTTGTTTATTTAAAATGTTTTGTTCAGAAGTTAATTCAATGGAAAGTAATTTTCAAATCCTACACATAATGTAGGATATTAAAGCTAATATTTTTTTAGTTAGATATTGTTGATATTGTTCAGTTCTTTAAATTCAGGTTCTTCAGCACTTTAAAAAAAATAAAATAAAATTAAGAATGTATCATATCTTGAAGCTGCAGTTGATAATTTATCTGCTATTAAACTACAAAGAAACATAAGAGATCATCTTGAGTCATGTTCAAGTTTGTTTACTGGAAAAGTGATATTAAAGTGAAAATATCATTGACCTTGAGCGTACTGATTAAAAACTTAACAAAGTTTTATTTAAATAAAAGGGCATAAATAGCCCATTTGAATCTGATAAACCCGTAAAAATGAAGTTCTCAATGTGGACAGTGTCTGTGTCTTCTCACCTGGCGCAGGAATAAGCGCCTGACAGCCATGAGGAAGAGGAGCATGATGAAGGAGCAGACCAGGTTGGAGTTGAACATCTCATCTCTCATCTGGGAGAACTGGACAAACCAAAAGAGATCAGAAAGATCTACATCATTTACTCATGTCCTCCTTCCAAACATCGTCTGAACCAGCGTCTTTACCTTGTCCTCGATGTGCGTGTCTTTGAACACCAGAGTCAGAGGAGTGATGTGCTCCCTGTGCATACGATCACTGCTTCGAACCTCAATGGCGTGCTTGATACGTTTGTTTATCTCCTTGGAGGTGGAATGCCATATGTTGGGCACTGAGCCGTTGGTGAAGGAGGCGAGGATCTGTAAGAGGAGAAATGATGGTGTGAGATGAATCGGGTTGAGCTTTTAATGGTTAAAGAACCTCAGTCATGCTTCATGTTTATCGATATTTTTGTATCCCTGCACGTACACTGTTCATGTCGATGACGTTCCGAAAAGGCAGCTCTGGTTCCAGGTTCGATTTGTTTTTTTCTGGACTTTGGGGGGCTCAGCAGGATCGACTTTGTTCGTTTCCTCCTGATGGCAGATGAGGAACGTGTCGATGTTGTGTTTTGAGCAGAAACTCGTTCCTGTCACGGCCGTGACCGGCTTCTGTCTTGTAGGTGCCCTCCAGACAGTCCAGGGTCGCCCTTGAGATGTGGATGCGTCTGGATGAGAGAGAATAGAAACAGAGATGTTGTATAATTTCATTCAGACTTTAGAAATGTGCTTAGCTTTTCTTTTTTTTTTTTTTGTTTTTCCATATATGAGGAGACCCAGGACTTGACAAGTCATTTACTGTAGAAAACCAAAGTTTGGGTTTACATAATGGACTGTGTAATAAAGATAGATGGCATGACAGCTCTGTAAAAGTGAAGCCAGAACATCTCGATCCCTCTCTGCTGGCCAGCTGCAGTATAACACATTAACTCCGCACCTTCCATGTTAGCAGATGGGACATGGGCAAACTAAAACACCAAAGTACATGTCAAATTATTTTTTTTTTCCAAAGATGACATCTGCACTTTTAAGGTAGTTTTTTATCATGCTGCATTTTCTAACAAGTTTGGTTTTAATTAGTGATTTAATGTTTTAAAAGGGAAGTTTTGATGTCAATGTTTTCTAGCTGTTATTGACTCGTTGTTGGGCTGGCAGATGAACGGGCAGGAACTCAAAACCAGAGCAGCGGCTCAATCCTCCGATCAATACTGTGGAGGGGAGGCAAGGAAGATGCTTTAGGAGAGAGGAGTTGAGGCAACAGGCATTTTAAAAAAATGAGACATCGATGCTTGGAGCCATCATTTTAAAGCGATGTCAGTTACATATGTAGCTTCTTTTACACTTTGAAGGCGCTGAAAAGGCTTCTGCAAAGTTCACACCTGTGCAGCCTTGCTCCTTTCTCCGTGAGATGCATTTTAGAAATTTTGACATCTTTTAAGATATCAAGCTGTGATCAATTTGCAGGTAACAGGCAGGAGGACGGAAGAAAGAGGAGAAGTGGAGTTTATTAATAGACAAATGGGAAGTTGGAAATGTGTTGTCTATCTTCATATAGTCTTAAATTGGCATGTTTATGCGAACTATAATGGAAAAGCAAGCCACGTGGGAGCGGCCACGTATGAGGGTAACAAGCAATAACACCTCTTGCTACATCGTGCCCGAAGGAGCCAGTTCCTATCCACAAGTGCACAGCCACAGCATCATGTGACTTATAAAACTTTTTTTATTAAGTTACAGATATAGATACAAAAATAACAGTGGGATCCAGGCAAAAGAGAAAGGGGTACTGAGTCATAGATGGAGCCCTGTCCCATAAAAAATATCTGTTAATCCAGGCAGAGATTAAGTGTGTTGCATCGAAGGGCTACTGTTACTGGTAACTGGCACTAGCAGAGACCACTCACCCCGGTATGCCCCCAGCCTCCAGCATGTTGGCTATGCCCACGTCCCAGGACCAGACGTCAAATTGCCATTTCTGCAGGCCCAGCACCCCACACAGGACAGAACCTGAGTGGATCCCGATCCTCATATTCATGTCAAAGTTCAGCTGCGTCCGCACGTATCTGGTGTTGGTGAGGAGTAAAACAACCACTTAGTGACAGCAATTGCTCATTCTGCACATAAACATAGAATAGTGAAATTAAAAGTATCATTGTTTTGCAAGAGATGGTTATGATAATCCCCGAGAAGCGAGATTAGACTGACTGTATGGTGTTGATCATAGCCAGGCCCAACTCAACACAATGACGGGCATGGGCACGCTGTGGCTTAGGGACACCTGACACACAATAGTAACAGTCTCCCAGTATCTTTATCCGAAGGCAGTGGTGCTCCTGTGAGGAAAATAAATTAGAGGATGGAAAATTAAATATTGATAGAATAGAAAATGTATGTTATCTCAAAAAAGAACAAGAGCTCAATTTCTCACCTCTGCCAGTCGGTCAAAGCGTCCAAAGAGCTCGTTGAGGGTTCGGACCAGATCCTGGCAGACAGGTTCATGGACAACAGTGTGAAGCCCTTGATGTCTGCAAAAAGGATGCTGCAAAGAGGAGAAAAACAGCTGTAAAAGAAACACTAAAACATTTTTGGTTCCCTTGAACACATGCAAATAAAAGCTATGAATTTCTTATTTCCTAAATTCCTCTTATATAAGCCTTGTAAATACTAAAATACTATCATTGTATGTGTGTGTGTGTGTGTGTGTGTGTGTGTGTGTGTGTGTGTGTGTGTGTGTATACCTGACATCTTTGTACTGGTGAATGTAAATCTTGTGAAACTCCTGAGGATTGAGCTCATCTTCCATAGAGCTCATATCAGCGATCATCTCCAAGGCAACAAAGCGAGGCAGGATCGACAGCACCAGACGCTCCTGAGTGGCAAAATGATCAACTCTGTTTGACAGTGTATGCCATGACCAGCACAGGTCAGAAGACACATTTATTTATCTTTTAAATTATGATGAATATGGGTTAACACTGTCTAAATATTGATTATTTAATTTATATTGAATATTTGAAAAGGTTTCAGTACTCATTTGCTGCAGTACTGTATCAGCTGCACTGTCTCTCTTATTGTTACTACAGTCACTCTGCTGTTCTCTGCTTATTTTTCATTCATCATCATCATTATTATTATTATTATTATTTATTATTATTATTATTATTATTAGTTTAGCTTAGCTAAAAGCTAGTTTACATCTGTGGTCCCTGGGCAGGAAAAAACTAAATTAAAAATGGTAAAATCAAAAATGGTGTCAAATATCAACCTTTTTTTATTATAATTTTTGGAGGGTAAAAATTTCAGTTTCGTGACACTTCACCGTAAATTAACCTACAAAGGTCTTGATTTCGTTTCACTACCTACAAAGGTCTTGATTTCGTTTCACTATTGGTTAGGACACATATGAAACGGAGGATTTGGGGGTCCTCCCTTAGAACATTTTTAGCTCCAAACAGTTAATTTTCTGCATTCTGGTGAACTTTTATGCACCGATTTGTGCAGTTTTCTGCATCACTTTATGATGTAAGCATCTTTAAGCAGTTGCTGTTAATTTACAGCCAATCTCCAACAGTAAAATGCCGTATTCCTGTAAAAATGCTTGATACTGTAGTTAGCAATGCATTGTGGGTTGCTCCTATAGAAGCAACAGGACAGAGGCCTTTCACAGTACTCTGCTGTTTAAATTATAGGTCACTACAGTATTTTTTGGAAACAGGGTGTTGTAGGGAGAATTTGGATCTTGGTCAGAAGTTTAAATTAACGTTAGTATTGTAATTCTAACAACAGGCTTGTGCTTTTTGTTTCTCAACTTTCTTTCAGAAACATCAGTGGGTCTTGCGTCTACAAATTAGACGGTAATTGGAGTTTTTTTTCCCAGTATCTTGTTCATATTTCTGAAAATGTTTGATATCAAACTGATGCTCAACAGGCTGTCTAACTTGTTTTAATGTCATTTATCAGTGGGAGGAGATTTGAATAGCTCAAGCAGTAAGCCTATTTACAGGTGATTTGCCGATTTATTTTGGTGATGTAAATATAATTGCAATTGCAATGTTCTATAATTGAGTGGGGCAAGTCCCCTGCATCCCTCCCAAAATCTACACCTAAGCAAACCTACAGTCACTTTACCTGTCTCTGGTTCTCTTGCTCTAGTTTGAGGCGACCCTCGATGCAGCGCCGTGTCTCCAGGAAGACCTGCCGCTGAGCGTGGTCTGTCAGGTAGTGGATGAACAAGCCAGCTGTGTTCATACCCAGGTACAGCAGGCCTTTGGCAAACACCTGCATCCAAGAGAGAGATCTAATTCACTTAGACTAAGAAACCTCAATGCATTTGGGCTAAGACGAGAATAAGAAATACAAAATTGTGTCTTCTTTTTGAAGGATATCAGAGGGAAATTTAGCGGATTCAGCGCACTTGTTGTTTACAATATCTGTAGATATGGAGTGATAACTGTAGTTGATTATGGAGTTATAATTGTGGAAATAAAAACTGTTGCCATTAATGTTAGTTAAATATAGGCTACAGTACATTCATGGCTTGCTCTGCACAATATGCTGGTGCACCCAGAGGGGAATTAAAAAAGGTTTGATATACAGGAAAAGCATAGACAGACATTACACCATCATTTTTTTTAAAGCCTTAAACAGTGCAGTTACCTCTTATTATGAGGATCTGGAAAATAAAACTAGGCATATAAATATATATGACTTAGCTCTGACAAATCTTTATCTGTGATGAATCTGACTAATATTTAATATAAAAACAAGTAATAAATGAATGTTATTTAATAAAGATACACTGTCGGTTTAATTGTCTTTGTAATATTTTTCAAAGAACAGTGTTTTAAATCAGTTTGGCAGAAGAATTTCTCACCTTTCTCAAAATCACGCCATCATTGTAGTAGTGCATCACCTCCAGCAGAAGGTGCAGTACTGAAGTGAGTGTGCCGGCGCATATGGCCCACAGCAGAGGTAATGGCAGCAGCGTGTATGTGGCGAACAACGTGAACAAAACGTACCACGATGGATCTTTTTCCAGTCCATACACCAGTCCTCCCAGCACCTGTATTGTCTGAGACAGCCAGCTAGCTAAACCAGCGTAATGGAGCCACCGTGGGGACATGGAGTCTTTGCAGGATAACACCACAATGCACAGCGCTACAGCTAACACCATGAAAATGCCTGTCAGGCAGACACGCAGAGTGTCTGTGACCGCCTCAGGTGCCAACGCCAAGTATAGAACCAACACGTGTAGCTTGGCGACTGCATCGATTACATTTGTGAAGGCTAGAGAGTTACGTCTTTGGTGAGAGTAGTGTTGCTGGTAGAGTTTCTCCAGATCACGAGACTTGAAGGTGTGCCTCAGGGTGGGTATGTAGACTCCATGAATTGTGTGGCCCCAGTGCACAAAGAAGTCAGCATCGCTGGCGTATTCATTATAAGAACCCCTGACACTGTTGCATGTGCTGGTGGAGCCACGAGACTGGGAGGGGTGCACTCTAAATGTGGAGGAACGGCGTTTGGTGACCCCGCGTGAGGCCTTGTTGCGGATTTGTCTGTTGATCTCCTCCATGTAGGCATCCGTCACAAAGATTTTACTTGCTGGTTCCACACCCACCTGTCAAACACAACAGAAAATAAGATGTGTTTACTGTACTCTTTTTGCTGGACTTCATACGATTCCTACACACGACAAATGGGATGTAACGGTCAAGAGATGAGTTGAAGAAATACTTTACTTCCCAGATGACAATTTGTATAGTAACTTTTTAAAAACTTGAGCAAATGGGCTTGATTTCTTTTTAAAAAATTGAAGAAGGCAATGAGCTGCGAAAGAAGAAATGACTTTAAAATTAGAAAAAGGGGTAATTATAGGAAATTTGTTTTTGTGTGACTTTGGTGAATCCGAAATAAATCTTAAAAAAAAAACAAAGTCACACAATAACACAAACAAACCACTTATCGAGGCATTAGTAGACCAGCAGCTCCCATGTTCAGCGATGTAAAGTTATTTTTTTACCCACTGGAATCTAGCTAAAGAGAGCGGTTAGTTCCCCATCAGAAGGAGCTGTCTGTCTGTTTCTGTGTGAAGTACTGAGCATACAACTTGATAATTAAGACTTGGATTGTACTGCACAAGTTTTGTGAGTTTGTGAACTGATGTTTCAACATAGTTTTGTTGTTGTTAAGAATTGAGACAAGAATTACTTCAATTCCAGTTTTTGGATTCTTCTTTGGAGTCTTGCAAAAAAAAACAAAAAACAACAGATTTTCTTCACTAATTCTGTGTAACACAGGGAGTTATTGATATACTGTACCAATGGTCTTTTGGGGGGTTAAGTATGTCTTTAAAATTGGAAAGCAAATTAGTTATGGCCACTTACAAAGCAGGTGTAAAAAAACTACATCATTTTCTCAATTCCGTGAGATGTACACATGTGGCTTTATTTTTCTATCTATCTGCCTGATTTCAGCTATCACATCAGTATAAATAAGGCAAATAGAATTTCATGTGCTTTTCACAGCATTACAAAATTACACTTTTAAGCATACAAATACTAAGTACATAATAGTGACACCAAAATTATTTGTATAGCAAGAAACACTAATTGAGAAAGTAGGTTGGGTTTTTTGGGGGTTTTATGGGTGAACTGGCCCTTTGAAGTTTTTGTTTTGTTAACTGAATCGGATGGTTTGGAGTCATTCTGCAGTGGCTTAATAATTTATGTTCATGATGTGACTGCAATCAAACAGTTTCATTTAAGCTCAATTTTCTTTGGTTTGTGTAGAAAAAGGCAGCAGTTCAGATGGTACCAGGTCTGTCCCCGGACCCACAGCCCTCACAATCCTGTACAAAACAACAGAAAACAAACTGGAAGAAGCAGCAGCTCCATCTGGATGCAGCAAATCTTCTGATGCGGTATAATAAATCACCTGGGCGCTGAGCTCCTGCTGGATAATAATGTGTTTTACAGCGTTCTGCCACAGCATCTTTTTCCGCCGCAGCCCCGGGGACAGGGTCGCGGTCAGACAAGTCGGCTCACGCAGCTCCATGGGGGAGACCTGTGTTGTTTCAGAGAAGGTCACCATGGTGATGAGTTTAGCCGACCTCATCTGTTGGTCTCAGATCAGGAGGAAGCCGCAGCCTGGAGTGGGACGAGAGACATTGTTGGAGGTGGGAAAAAACAAAAAGGTGGTGATAAGTAGAAGAAGAAGTCAGACTTTTCTCACAACATAATAAATAGTCACTCTTAAAGGGATACTCCACAAATTTTATCCATCACGTTCAGTAAACTAGTCATGGTTAGTACAACTCAGCCCTTGAAAACACAGTCATCTGTGGTCCTGGAGAAGCTTTATCAAAGTTCACCCTGGTAATGCCACAGTGATGTCATCAGGGTTATCTCAGTTTGGGTTTGGAGACAACAAATATATAACAGAAAGTCTTACAAGAGCTATGGAGTTAGAAGACAATGTGTGTTTACCAGGCAGAGGGGTTTTGCAGTTCTAATGAATGATACTTCTGAGTTGCATTATGGTAAATGTAGTTTGAGTCTTACTATAAAATATAAATATAAGTCAGGATATTTCAACCTCTGCTGCTTGGATTTTGATTACTTCTTTTTTTTCCTGTCATGGGAGTGCATTTTCAAAAGGAAGTGTTTCTTTAAGCATGTTTTTACAGATTATGTAACAGATCCTAATTTCTAAAGACAAAAAAGAGCATGAAATGCATCAAATTGAGCTAAAAATCACAATAGGTGTTTTTATATTAATATGGATCATCACCAGTGCACAGTAGGCCCAGATCAACCCAGTCTCATTCCCAACTCATCAAATATCGATGCCACACTATGCAATATAAAGAGCAAGAATGTCTATGAGACTACGTTTTATTTCTTGTGTAAAACCAAAAGTCATTTTAGTTAGTCATAACAACATAGTGTACTAGTATTTTTAGCATAGGCCTACCATGTTAGTGAGCTCTGTCACATAACGTAAGTGGAGTATGTCATGTAATTTTACCTAAGTAACATATAAATACATATACATATCTTTGTGGCCTACACCTAGGAAGTTTATAGCTATTGCCAATTTAAACTCTTATCCCTAGTTGTGCTTTTACATGCCTACAGGCCTACAGTATTATCAAAAAATATAAATATACCACAATAAATATAACACAGCTACATTACACAACAGGGTAAATTGACATGCTGTCCCTGATCAGCCAAAGCTGGACAGGTTCCAAGAGTGACACAGCTTGACGTGTAGGGTGTCAATATTTGACGAGTTGGGAGTAAGAATATGCTGCCAAATTATATTGAGTTCACTTTCCAGAATATATATTTTTTTAACTTTAAAGGTCCACTGTTTAGGATTTAGTGTCATCTAACTGTGAGGTTGCAAAACTGAAACTTCTCCAGTGTGTATGAATGCTGAATCAGGAGCTTTTGTGTGTGAATATTCAACAACTGATTTTTTTCTGATCTACCACCTGGACCACACAGGACATGTGTGTCCACTTCATCTATAAGGAATCATATCTAAGCATCCTTTATATTTAAAAGGTTTTAAGAATTCTGATTTATGTGGACAGAGCTGGTAATGCCGCACACATTCAGCTTGTTGGAAGGAGCCACCTGCTCGGCTCCACGTGTTGACACAGTGTGTGCCAAGAGAAAGGCAGCTTTCCAACAAATTATCTAGTGCAGATTTAGACTAGATTTAGACCTGAGCTGGTTAATGCCCAGAGTTTAACTCCTCCAGGTCCTTCTGGCTCTAGATGATGCAGTCCTGCCCACTCAGAGTGCACTGTGAGCAGTGTGATTGTCACCATGTCTCCACACTACACAGACTAGAAAACACTTCATATTAGATGAGCTGCATTTTTCATTAAGCCAGTTAAAAGTATTTATCCTGTAGGATTGCTATAATATGGCAGCATTTTATTTATTGTCTGACTTGCTGATCACAGAGCAAGCATACAAGTTTCTATGCTGTGGAAGGATCCCTTGGTACTCTAATATACAGACATATTTACTACATTTTAGTTCATGCACTACTTAAATTTAGGCTCCCTGCATGACAAAGTCGAAATCTGCTCTGAGAAAATAAAGAGTTGTGTAGAAGCAGCTTGGAGAATTTTGGCATAATTTCACCAATTCCCAGACATATAAAGAAGAAAAAAAAAAGCCAGCAACACCTGTAGTTAAGAACAACTGCATTGTCAGACAAACGTTTTGTGTCCACCACTAACCTGTATTGTTTTACATATTGTGTATCCTCTCCTCATGTCCAGCATTGGCTGTAAGATATATTCGTCCAGCCCATCATAATCCCCTTTTGCTGAATCCATCGCACAGGAATTATATGCAGATCTGAACATTAAGGCATAATCCATGTAAGGAAAAACTTGAAGTAGTCCTTGCCGTGATGAAGTATCCAAAACGGATGTACAGAAAGGGGGGGTGGGGCACATAAAGATCCAG
Source organism: Plectropomus leopardus (assembly GCF_008729295.1). Lineage (NCBI taxonomy): Eukaryota > Metazoa > Chordata > Actinopteri > Perciformes > Serranidae > Plectropomus > Plectropomus leopardus. The sequence continues at coordinate 12,075,325 of NC_056478.1, read as the reverse complement.
CCAAAATCCGTGGAGCCGTTCTGGCAATATTGTAGGTCACCACCTGGACTGCTTTGAACTGAAGTCAACAACGAAGCAGAGCTGCAGGAGTGAGGAGTGAGGAGTGCAAAGAGGATTAGTTAGTCAGCAGCCACTCTTGCTGGCCTGCAAAGCTGAGATCGTTGGCACCAAGACAACGGCAAGACAAATGCAACGCTCTCAACCTTTGGACGAGTCAACCAAATCTCTCAGAAGCAGATATGACATTTTAATTCAATAGCATTTCGATCAGTGGTTTTTCATATGCTCTCTCTTTTATTCTCTCTACATGTAGATATTTTAGATCTACTTTACTTCATTCTGATGTTATCATAAGAATTGTTTTTTTATCCTCTTGTTTATATCTGTATGTGCACAGCCCAGTCACCAGAAGAAACAGTTCACATTGTACATTTCTGCAAACAAGAGATATGTTACATTTGTGTGTTTCATATGTATCATATCATAGTTCATAAAGTGACATAGTATATGAGCCAAATTTGTCAGTGGGAGATGGAGGGGATGGTAGATAGTGTGACACTAATATGAGATGCCTGCCAAGCTGCAGACCAAACCAACAAACATAAACTGCCATGTTTCCAGCATCTTTTTAGTCACCAAATGTGTGTGTCTGTGTGTGTGTGTGTGTGTGTGTGTGTGTGTGTGTGTTTAAGTGCCACACACAGCGATTGTTTTTACAGAGACAGTCTTGATTATGCCACCAAAACTGTTTTTTAAGCCCAAACATGACCTTTTCCTAACCAAAACCAATCGATTTGTGTGCCTAAACCTGACCACATGTTAATCACAGCATTGTTAAAAATAAAGATTCAACACATCCACTGTATAATAATATATAAATGTAACCCTCGGTTTGTAGAGATGTACAATGCCAACAATTTTCTTTCTACCGACTGGGCTTTTGTGTTAACAGAGCCACGATGGTGAGCAGTTAAAAACATTAACAAAAAGCCTACAAAACTGGACAGACTCTGCAAGCAAGGAAACTCATCTCCCACCTGGTAACAGCACCCTGAGGTGATTCAACAGCAAATGGATGCTAATGAACCTGCACTTACTAAGCATTTAAATGCAGAGGGTATAACAGGCTATCACACATCAATCTGAGCAATAATTTGATTCCTTGCTGAATAATGAATATAGTTTTATTGTGTCCCATATAATTTTAATATTATATGTTGTAAGCTACTGTTTGAGCTCTGTCATGTTTATCTAAATTAGGACTACCAAAGTTGTTCATTTGGACTAGGGCTGGGCTGGGCAGGGCAATATATCGAGATTATACCAATGTTGCAAAATGAGACTAGATATTGTCTTAGATTTTGGATATTGTAATATCGTAAGTGTTGTTATTTTGTTTTTTTACAGGCTGCATTACAATGAAGAGATTAAGGTATTCGGTCAAAAATATTGTGATATATGATCTTCTCCACATAACTCCATAATTTGGTCTTAAAGGATAGGTTTGATTTTTTTTTTTTAAATCCACATTGAAATGCTGTTTCCCATCAAATATAATAGTGTAACACAACTTATGTATACTCTGCAGCTGCTTCTCAATGGGTTTCAAAACAGACCAATGGGGCATTTAAAATAAGGGAAATACCTGCTTTTTAAAAACAGAATGTTCCAGCAAAACATAGATGCTTTCTGTCATTTTTTTTAACCAATGTTATTTATCTGTAAAACATACAGAGTAAGTAAAATGTAACTCATCAAAACTTATTTTATTCTTCCATGTGAACTTTTTCTTTTGAAAATGGACACTAGGGATGATTGGTTGAATTATTTTCTTCATAGGGTCTCACTGAAGTTCTGAAAACTAGTTGTATACTCTGCTGCTTAGTGTATTTTATCGTATCGTTGTTCTTGCTATATTAGGCATTTTGGAAATTATATTTTATTAGCATTATGTGCCTTACACTTGAAACACTTAAAAACTTTCTGGGTTGACTGAATTCAATCCATTCAATTGTTGCATCATGCTGTTGTTTTCACAAGTCATCCTAAAACAGCTCAGGTTGATTAAGCGCGGGCTTGACAATATATAAATATTGTGATATAAGACTAAAAGTAATTGCAGATTTTGGATATTTTAAGTGATGTTTTTTCAGGTTTTTACAGGCTGAATTCCAATAAAGTAACATCATTTTCTACATTTAGCAGAGTGTTCTGTCTTTACCCACTTAATCATTATATCCACATTACTGATGACTATTTATCAAAAATCTCATTGTGTAAATATTTTGTGAAAGCACTAATAACCAACCCTACAATATCATCATAATATCAATATTGAGGTATTTAGTCAAGAATATATATGTATTAATATTTATATTCATTTTATTAAGCTATTCAGATTCACCTGTTACAATTAATAATTTACCAGTAAATTAGCACAGTAGTAGTAGTATACTTTTGTTCACTGTTTTAAATATAACATTATCACAACAAGGACATAAACTGTAAATCAACAACGTAAAGACACAAGAGAATGGTTGAGTTGTCAGGGAGAGTCAGACCGACAGAAAACATCAGGTGTGTTGGAACAGACAAACATACCTCAGTGGCTATACAGTCTATGGTAATAAAGATGACGAGCACATACTGGGCTCATAGCATCAGCAGGTATGGTCCCTATAGTAAGCGGTTTAAAGTTTTTGAGACTGGCTTTGCTAATTGTGTCCAGGCCCCTAAGGCTGATCTAATGAGTTCCCATCTGTGTAACCGTGACTGTGTAGCTCAGACCTGTCTTGCTGATTACTGTACATCTAAAATAGCCTCCAGCTCTAAGGCAATTAGCTCAACAGTACTATTACTGCTACCATAGCTCTCTTACACTTGGCAAGCGTGCACTAAAGCACCTTTGAATATGTTTAATGAGATGCCACTGTTAGCAGAAACAACGAGAGGGAATAATTGTAGATCACTTTGATATAACACAACTTTTATGTTCATAATGAGCAGTTGAAGTTAACGCTTGTGAAAGTCTGTCTACTGTACAAATCTGTAATTTCATTTAGTGACTCTATATTTAGTGCTTGTGAACTTGTGTCCACCTGAGGGAGGAGTTAGGATGAATTAGTTAGCTAAGGGCAAAACCCCAGAAGCTAATTAGTGTTAAGGCTAACTGCTTTGGCTGTTCACTAATCAGCTGATCCTCACATGCACTCAAGCCAGACCTGCAACAGAACTGACCTGTTGGCCCTTACGTGCTTGCCAAAAATTTGCTGGAGATCTATTTGCGGCTGTTAGTGTTGTTGTATCCCAAATGTGCGTTGTGGGTGTGTGTTGTAAGACAACAGTTGGACGGTGAAAGTATGTTAGCTTTTGTTGGCAGTTGCGCAAATCTCTTGAAAGTGAAGACATATCCAGGCAAGTCATTGGCATTTTCGACCATTTTATATTTCTAGGTGGTCATTTTGAGTCTCCTCCTTTTCAATTTGAGTGACATTTTTAAGTGAACCTTAGGGGGGTTAGGGTTGGTAGAGTGATACGGAGGACGAGGCCAAAAGGTTCTTATTACCCTGCAGGAACAAATAGTCCCTTTGAACATAAAAAGCTTGCTTTAATATTGCATCTTCAAAGTGAATGTAAAGGCTTTTACTCTGAGGTTTTAATAGGATTTTCACCGAGCCTTTAGCCTGTCTGACAAGAAATGTTGTCCCTGTGGAATACCGGGCTGGGGGCGCCCAGACTCTTGGGCCCACATGGGTCTGTTTTCAGTTGGTTTGTCTGGTAATTCATCCATGCAACCATCCTGAAATGTTTCTTAGCTTTTTCAAGTTTTACACTTTCAAAGTTCTGCAAATGATTTTTCTTCTCTTGCACTTAAATACAATAGTAACTAACAGTTAGAGGCTTATTTTGTGATGACAACCATTCAAAACCCTCTTCGTCTTAACCTTTAGCTTAACCATAATTAGCTCAACATAAGCAAGATGGTGTTATCCCATTCAAAAAGGTTCACTCACTAATGGCCATCTAATGGGGTTGGAAGAGGTAAAGTGATGGCATCAGCATAAGAGGACAAAAATATTGCTGAATAGAAGACTCGGAGATCTCATGGCTTAGTGGGCTTACAGTAAAGGACCATGGGAAATAAATGCCTTAGTGGTTCACTGAGAAGCGCTATGTTTAGATTTCCAGTGGGTGGCAGACAATGTGACACATCATGTACACAATATGAAATGCTGTCTTAAAAATATTTGAGTTTAGGTAATATTAATGCAATTATATAGTATTTATGAAAGACAGTGACCTCAGAGTGTTGTAAACCAGTGGTTCTCAACTGGCCCAGCCATGGGGTCCAGAGTTCTCCTTAGTCATTAGTTTAAGGTCCACTACATATTCAGTTTTATTTCACAAAATGTAAACAACACATCGGCTTAGAACACAAAGAAATAAAACATATATCAAGTATAAACAGAAACAGTACCTCAAAATGTGTGCCAGAAATTTACTCTACTTCAAAATAAAGTGTGTGTGTGTGTTTTTTTTTTTTTTTTACAAATTTGACATGTTCACGAGTCACTTGAGGTCCATTCAGAATGGACCCACAACCCACTTTTGGACCGTGAACCACCAGTTGGGAACCACTGTTAAAGACTATTTTGCTCCTTGCACTCTCCTATCAGATTCTCCTGACTCACTGCTGTCACCAACTGGTAGAAAGAGAAAAAAAAAGACCTACTCCAAAAGCAGGATGTCCCATTCACAGATACACAACACTGATTTTATTTTTTCAGTTCTTGATGAAGTTTGTTATTGCGTTATAATCAGACTGCATTGCATTTTTGTTTCACCAATCATTCATTTTCATTCATTCTTGCATTGGAGATGAGGGTAACAATTAATGGGCCTGCATGTAAAACTGTTACAGTACTGCATAAATTAGGATATATATGATCTGAGATACCATACAGTTTTTTGTACTTTTTTGTACATGCTTACTGTGGCAGCTATTATGAAATCTACCAGCCACTCAAAAGATTACCATTTTTTATTTTCAAATCAAGGAGCCACTTGCATTTTTACCAGCATGTGGCTGGTGGCATGTGGTAAATAATTATATAATGAAATGCAAAAAAAAAAGTAAATAGCTGACTCTAAGTTAGAATTGTGAATCAGTGATTTATGAGAAAGCATGTTGTCCTTGACCCAAAAGTCGAGTGTATCTGCAGGCAGAAATGAAGATATCCTTTCACACACCGTCTAACCATAAGGGGATTTGATTCCTCTGAATGCAGTTTATGACTACAAAACATTAACGCTGCTTTACAAACAGCATCGGATTGACAGAAATGGGAGACTATATCACATAAATTTAGCTTACATATTGCTATCTATGTTTTTTTGTCTTGTACAACCATCGTTATAAAATACGGCTGTTGGGTTATAAAGCACTAAATGGTTCAGGGTTAAAAATAAAATTCCATCCTTACAATTGAGAGCTCTCAGGTCTCAGGTTTGCTTTGTGTACCTGGAGTCAAGACTAAACACGGGGAAGCAGGGTAAAGTTTTTATGCACCACATTTCTGGAATGAACATCCAGAAAACAGCAGGTCTTCAACTCTCAATTCTTTTAAATCAAGGCTGGAGACTTTTCCCTTTGCTTCTGCCTTTATTAAATTTAAATATTTATTCATTTCTTATGCTGCACCTACTTGTATTGTATGCTTGTATTTTATACCTGTCTCAATATGTTTTTACTTGTTTTTATTTTTGATTCTCTACCTCTTTAATTACGTTTTTAATTGCATTTAAATGTCCTTTTAGAATGTGTTTCTTTTGCACTATGTCTCAAGACTTGAATTGCCTTGAAATGTGCTATATAAATAAACGTGCCTTATTTGACACATCGATAATACATAATCTTCACTTTTTTAGCAGTCAAATTATTGAACGGACTCGGTGCTGACTTGAAATTGAGATTATAATGTGAAATGATTATAGTGTAAAATAATTTAGAATTGATTACAGTATAAAATAATTGATGGTTATAATTTAGTAGGTAAAATTAACAATTGATTAATCAATTCATCGTTATTTGAAAAAAAAAACTTTGCTTATTTCAAACAATATCAAAATTGTTTTTTCCTCGGTCAGATCTAAAAGCAACATATTGCATATACTTTGACTTTTTAACTTTTTATAGCTTATTGATTAATTGCTCAAATTTCACATGTTCGATAACATTGATTATTTTTTATAATCCGTCTAATTTAGTAATTTTTTTTTTAAATTTATCCTTGGCAGGCAATTATTATTCTGAGTTATCCTTTCTTTTTTGGTTAATGATGAAATAATCTTTGTTTCTCATGATGTATGTAACTAATATAAAATTCATTCATTCATTTATATTCAGCTCACTGTAATGAAGACAGTTACAGTACCCTTTTTTTCCTTTTTTTTTTAAAATCAATATAAAATCATGATGCTGTAATATTAAGGCATAATTTTTGTCAAAAATCAGACCTACTATTTATATGACATGCTGTGCATGCATTTATCCAGTAAAATGTGGGGTAACAGCCCGTACTGGGCGTGTAGACTGCATGTGCTCAGACATGACTAAAAGCCTCTGTCCAGTGGTGGGCTGTCACACATGTACAGTCAGCCAGTAACAGCTGGTAGCTCAAGGAACAGAAACACTTTATGTATGGTGTCCTGTCATAGCTGAAATTAACTCAGGATTTTCTGTCGTTAACGGTCTGCGTGCCACACATTTACAGGATTTAAATTTTGTTCACTTCATGGTAAGTAAAGGGTGTTGACCACTACTGTAGAGATAGGCGCAGCCAGGTGCCTCTTGTTGAACAAGTCAGGCAGTTTAGCTAACGTTAGCATACTTTGCTACTAGCATAGACCGTTGCTATCGCTGAATAAAATGAGTTGTAAGATTTGATAACCGTAATGTTGTGTCTGAATCTGTGAAAAATACATGGAAAGTCTCAAAACACTTTAGGATATTTTGAGAGGAGACAGTAAGATGAAAACGTTTGACAGCTAACAATGCTACATTAGCGTTAAATTATATTACTAGCAACTGTCATGATTTGGGATTTCTTACCTGGTGAAAAATGTCTTAAAATACACTGTCAGCCGGTCACTGGTCTGCTAATCGTTATATCCTGGTGTAATTCAATCACTGTAAATATTATGAGCGTGTGTGCTAATTTGAGCATACTCGCTTCCACAGGCCAAAGACAATCCAGGGGTTTTCCTGATTTTCGTAGCGCCGGTGGAGACTCAGTTCGCGGCTGGAGTGCCTTCCATCTCCCTGCCTCTGTGAACCTGGAAGAGCAACGCCGCCTTGTGACAAGCATCCAACATGACAGGTGGGCAACACCAAACTATTAAAACACTTAACACCTTCACTTTGCCTGAAGACATTATCGCATCCAAAAATTTAATATAGGACACTGCAGAATAGGTGGACTGCTTAGGAAATGAAAAAATGAGGTGCCTAAACCAAATCAACCATTGAATTTAATTTAATTTTGATACATTTGTTTAAATCCAATTTTTCTGATTAATTTTAGAGGGACAGCACACAATTTAAATTTATTACATCAGAGTTTGCTAGAAGCTAATTTGCATCTGTTGTCCCTGGGCAGGAAAACAAACAAGCAAACAAACAAAAGAAGCAACAAAACAAAAACAAAAAACAAATACATAACATCAAGTAGCTGAGACTACCTAAAAGATAAAAAATACATAAAAAAAATACAAAAATCTTCATAAATTTATACATTTCTCTACATAAAAACACAGTACACAAAAGACCACAGATCTGAACATTTTATCACATGAAATAACACACAAAGTCTATGAGAATGAAATCAGTATGACAGACAGTGTACAGGGCAATCATTGGTGATTACACTTTTATGTAGATTTTATCCGGAACTTGAGCCTGATTTTAAACACCGAAAAACTTCCAGAGTCTCTAGTGCTTGCAGGTATGTAGTTCCACTCCCCCTCCACAGTGATTGAGAGAGCAGATTGACCAAATGCTGTCCATCTGAACTGGGGAACCAAGTCACTCCTCGTTGACGCTCCTGTCCTACCATCTTTGTCACAGCTGGGTTGGGCCAGGAAAATTATATTTTTTAAAAACATTGCAGTAAATCTCAGCTGACTGTGAAAATATTTTGTTCGACAAGCCATGCATCAGTGTACCGTGTGTGATGTGTCAGTTTTTGCAGTGTTGTGTGTGAATTTGCAAAGAAATCACTCACCAGACATTTCGCCCTTGTTGGCATCTGCTGATAGCCACATTCCTTGAACCTCAAGCCCACTGACTGAATGGCTGTCCCACAGTGCCCCTCTCTCCCTGCCTCTCTCCACCCTCCTCTCTCTCAGAGAGAGCCTTTGGGTGGATAGTGGGGTCCATTGTGTCAGTGAGATGTTTATTAATGAGAGAGAAGCGCACAGAGAGCAGAGCTGCTATTGAAGGACTAATCGCTAATCTCTTCGTTAATACGGTCAATCTGCCTCTGTACTAACATAAATTACTTAGACCTCAAGACAGGGACATGCGGGATGGTGTGCAGGAGGGACTCTAAGTGAATTTGGGAATTTGTTCCGGTGTGAAACTTTGTACGGAAGTACGGAAGTTGGAGTTACCTTTTTTGTTCAAGATTGACTGAGGGAGAGTTTGCGTGTGCATTGCTGATAACCTATTTAATGCAAGTTGGGAGTTGTGGATGCATACTAGCAAGTACATTTTTGCATTTAGCTTATACTTCTTTATGAGTATTTGTACGGTTTTCAGAAGTTTTTGTTATTTTTTTAAACTATAACTGAAAAATTTGAAATTACTACTTTGCTGCTTGTAGTGTTGCATTACTATTTTTTGGCATTGGTTACAAGGTTTTCAGTGTCTATGAAAGGAGTACTGTGTGTCTGAGAGTGTGTGTGTGTTTGTGGACTGTTGCGTGTTTGTTTGCCTGCCATGCCCTTGCCTGCGCCCGATGTCCCGGCCTCTCAGAGGCTGGCACTGGACTGTCGTACCCTTCTGGACCATCGTGTTGGCAAGGGTAAGTTTCAACACCACCTCCTCTGTTCTCGCTCTGGCTCCTTCTCTGTCTCAGCCGCACGAACAGAGAATCATTTCACTGAAAAGTTGTTTTTATCCATATGGTTCCTTTATGGTTGACAAAAATTTGTCGCAATAGGAAATTCATGTTTGGGGTTTGACTTACTTGTCGCTGCCTTCTGTCTTGTAGAAATGATTCAGCTTATTTCACAGTTTGTAGAAGGTATTTGAACACTTGACTAGACCAACATCAAAAGGATCACTGGCTGTGATTGGTACTTGGCACAGGTTGCTGTTAAACAGTGTTGATTAAAGGGAAATTTCATTCATTTTCAGTCCTAATGTTGACTGATTCATAAAACATTACACTAGTAAATGCTCTACATAGGATAAAAGGTTTGTTCTTCCACTAGCAAGAGATGCTTTTGGCTCTAAAGGGGATATTTATGATTAGCAACCATAATTTCTGGCATGTGAGAGTGAGGAAAACAAAGCTTGATTGTAAATAATAGTGATGCAGGCAAAGTGATATTGCACAAGACCCCTGTTATTCAATCCAAATTAAATACGGAAATTCACAGTAAGTGTAGAGATTGGTTTCTCCTAAAGGAGTTTAATTAAGTATAAAAAAAAAAACTGCTCCAAGCTGCGGTGAAATGCAGCAGACATGGGCGGATTTTGACACAAATGGGCCCCAGGCAAAGCTATGTAACGGCCCCACCACCCCAACTCTGAGAAACATTAAACCAGTCTGGATGTAGCCCTCTCTCTTCTCCTTGTTCAACCAGTGACAGTTGAGCACTTCTGGTAATTGCAAAATCAAGCTTTTTAATGGATCTTAGCTTTCTAACACCATATAAGCCTGTTCTCTCTTGGATTGTTTCCAAAACCTCTTTTTAAATGCTGATAGTCATTCTTAAAAATTCATGCAGTGTTATCTGTGAGCTGAACTTTGGAATAATGGAAAAAACGAGAACTAAAAAGGTTGAGTGGGCATGCATTCTATTTCAAACACTTATTCATGCTTTTAAAACAACACCGCAGCTGCATCAGGTTTATGGTTTCACTGCTTTGTGCATTAGAGCCAATTATGTGAGAACATCATGTCTCAATTTTATGTTTGCCACAGTTTTATGGCTATGTGGTAATGTAGATACGAGCATTAATTTGAGAGTTTTGTTCATGCAGTGCATCCATGTGCAGGTGAGAAGCTCTGCCATGAGTGAGACAGCTGCTTAACAGTATCATTTATATGCACTAGGGGTGGCTGGGATTCACCAGAGGCACAGCGATACAATAATATCATGATGCTTAATGGGATATTTATGATTTGTTTTTGAATTGGGGTTGTATGAGGTACTTGTCCATAGACAGTTTATAACAAACATGAGATGTCAGTTGGCATGCCCCTTGTTTGGAGAAGCAGGCTGGAGTTTGACAAGGTGGATGTATTTAAGCCACTTATAAAAGTCCCAACTAAAAAACCCCAAATCAGCGGAGTGAACGCTATATTGAGAACATTTTCTCTTCTTTACTTCAGTGTTGGGCAGTAATTTTCTGATGAGAAAATGAAGCCGTTATTTCACTCTCTTCAAAGCCAGACCTCATGGATAAAAACAGCGATTTAACATTGCATTTAACACAGGAGCTGCTGGTCTATCACTGCCTAGATGAGTTCTTTTGTTTGTGTTATTGTGCGACTTAGGCGTTTAAAAGGGTTAGTTTGGATTTACTCAAGTCACACAATAACACAAAACAGACTAACTGATCATAGCAGTGATAGACCAGCAGCTTCTGTGTTCAGAGAGATAAAATTAGTGTTTTTCTGTGATGTCTGGTGGTGTGGTGGCTTTAACGAGAGCATATATTGGAGTTGAAGCTGGCTTCCTTGTTGGAAAATGCTGCCTCGTGTGAAGGTTAAGTGACGAAGCCTAATACGTTCTTTGGATTTGGAAAATGAAACCAGGAAGAGAATGATAATATTTCACTGTTTTGCATAAAAATAAAATGCAGATGCCAGTAAACATGGTTATGTAATCACACAATCACAGAGATATTTTGGGCTAGAAAATGGGAGGAAATGTGGCAGAAAGTTGCATGAGCATAGAAAGAAAACTGAAAGTAAAGTAAAGCAGGAGGCATGGGAAGATTAATGATGAGGAAGAGGGAGAGAGTGTGGCTGGCAGGGGGTGGAGAGAGGGAGAGAGGGAGATTGCGTGGGTGGGAGGTCTTCTCCCTTTTTATCCCCATGGTGCACATTTCTGTCTTATTCTTTCCCCACCCGCCCCCCTTTTCTGTGTCTCTTTTCCCTGTAACTGAGAAAAATGATTATTAGTGAGGTGGGTGTGTTTGTATGTGCGCCTGCATGTGAAATCCGCACTGCCCCCCTTCAGAGGGAGCGCTGTTGCGGAAGACAAACGGGAAAATCCAAGGTCATCACGGCACGCTTCTCTCTGACGTTGCCTTTCAACCCCCTTTTGTGCGTGCGCGTGTGTATGCACGGCAGGGAGAGTGTGTGTGTGTATGTGTGTGTGTGTAATTCAGCGCATCGAGCCAGGCTCTGCACCAATCACGGTGCGCATTTTAGCTCTAAGCACACGTGCAGGCATTAATACCAGAGTGAGCAGTGTGCGTGTGTTTGTGTGCGTTTCCAGTGCGCCTTGGCACAGCAGTGTGTCTGTATGAGCGACTGAAGCTACATTAAGAAAATATAAGCATCTGTAGTGAGAAACTCCAACATCACGATCGATGTACGGTAAGAATGACAATCACTCTTCCATTGTGTTTGTTTCTCTGTGTGTGTTTCTGGCTGTGAAAGCATGTGAGTACTGTGAAGCATCCAGCGTTCAGCCAGTTTTCCCACATTCTACAAACACGTTTCCTCTTGTGATATACCGCAGCTGTCACTACAGTGTAACGTCTCCTAAAAGCTTATTATGGGATTTTGGACTCTTATGAGGATATTGCTTTATTGAATTACAGTATTAGCTTGCAAGGAGGCACCGCTTCGAAGATGTTTATTTTTGGTAATGGATACTTATTTGGTCTGAACACTTTTTACTTGTTGTGTCCTTGTGGTAAATTTGAGATGGTAGCATTGTGTTCTCTGCACTTCAGCTAACTGTTATCTGTACGATCGACTCTGTGAGACGTTGTCAAGCTTACAAAAGGTTTAATTTTCTTGTTATTCATGAAAGGTTTTCAATGTTTTAGGTTGCACATGATATAAGAAGCGTAGTGTATGTGTTGTTGAAAGTTAAAATTTGTGCCACTTTTCTGCAAAACTTTAAGATCATGAGAAAATGCCATTGGTGTTAGCATTTACTGCGGCTGTGGTGTTACTGGGGCACGTTGATATATGGTTTATTGATTAGCACTAATTAAAAATGTAGTCTGCTTTGCTTTGCAGACTATTGATGGAAAAAGGCTAGTAGGCTAATGAATTAACACAGACAGACACTGCACACTGGAAGAACAAGCTCAGCTAGGCTTCACTGTGCCGCTCATGGGTGAGCTACTGTAAGGAAATGGTGATCTTTGGGCTCGAGTCCCTCACAGCCCAGTTTCAGTGCCTGTTTGACTGTGATTCATAGTGTGTCGGATCGGCCTTGTGTCATGAGGATTTGTTGGCAGCTGGGTCTGTACATCAGTATGTTGGTCGCATTATAACAGCCATGTTCATTTTCCACCCACACTGAATCGAATGTGTGCTTTGAATCTTACTTATGGATTGATGTCTTCAAAATATACTGTATTTGCCTCTGCAAAGTGTGCATGCAGTGTGCATGTGTGTCTGTAGCCTAAAGATATAGTCTCCGTGGCTCGTCGTGACAGAGGGAAGAGATGTTGTAGTTATATATGCGACACATTTGAGTAGCTGTCATTCTCTGCATGCCTTAGTGTCAAAAATTCACATTTCTTTCTCGTTGTCACGCTCTCCCTAATGCTATCAGCCCCCTTCTCCACGATACTCACCTCCTCTCCTCAGCTGCTTTACAGCTCTCCCAAACTCATTGAGCGACAGCTTATGTGCATATTGGTCGGCTGTTGAATCAGCCGAGCTCATTATCCATTATTTGCTAACACTCCTTGCCTGTTCTCTCTGAGTATTTGTAGATTCTGGTGTGTGTTTGCATTTTACCCAGTGAATCTACTGTTTAAGAATGTTTTTGTCCATCTTTGTTTGCTGATGTAAAAATAGCAGGACTTGGTCTGACCCCCCCCCCTTATGTAATAACACCCCTGAAGGGCAGCATGCGTTGTAACCATCACGAAAAGCGTCATGTTTTATGCACAGGTATATACAAAGCATGCAGGTCGTTGCAGAGTGTTTGCTTCTGTCTGTTTGTTTCTTGCCAGTAAAACCAGTGCTATGCATGACCTCAGGTGAAGGTGAGGTCTAAATGTGTATTGACGGTTCTGTCTCTCACTCTCTCTCCTGCAGACAAGACTGCACAAATACTCACATACACACACACACACACACACACACACACACACACACACATATACACACACAGATCCAAAGTGTGTTTGATATTCTTCGCGCAGGACTATATTTACTCTCTCTTGTCAGCCATGTGACTTTGGGTACAACAGAGCAGCTTCAGGACAGCAGGTGCAGATACGATACTGCAAGATGTGCTGGGCCACTTGTCACACACTACCTTCTGTGTGTGCGTGTGTGCTTTGTAATTAGTATGACAATTACATAGATTAATTCCTTTTGCATCATACACAAACTATTTGGTTTGCTGATTGTCCAGCACTGATATATGTGGCCCACAGTGCATCACTCCTTTTAACACCGTGTTTGTGTGTGTGTATAGAGGATTTTTAAAATATATCATGCACAACATGATATGTTGTATGTTTGTGTATTTTATGTTTGCTTCTGTTTTTCTCACTTCAGCATGCAGTTTTTTCCTCTCTTCTCTCCATCTCTCTCTCACCCTAATGTGGAAATGTTAAGCTGACATCCTGGGGGAAATGGAGAGTGTAATCTGTTAATGTACCAGCCCATTGTTCTGGGGATAAAAATAGCATTGTGATTGGCTGGCTCCTTGCTGTGCTGATTTGAGGGGTGGAGACCCCCCTCACATGTGCACACATGATGCACACGTAAATTAATTTAGCAAGGATGTGAAACAAGCAAGAGGCTTCACACAGGCCAAAGTTTTTTTCGAAGTCTGGAGCACCAGTCTGCAGAGATACCCGCCTTCTCTTTATTGTCTTGTTCTGTCTCCCAACAACTAGCAATTCCACGCTGTTTGTGTGTGGGTTTATGTGTGGAGCCGCTTGGTGTCCAGCCCCTAAATGTGTTGTCAGCTTTCCATGCAGAGTGGGTGGATGTCGTGAGACCCCCTGTGTTGGTGTGTTTTTTTTTTTTTGCTGTCATCCAAATTCTTGTCCACCCACCTTGCTGATCTCTTTTAGCTTCTTCCACACTAACCCACCATTATTTATCAACACTCCCTATTTTTATTTTTGTACACAAACTTAACAGCTCTGAAGATATACAGTATTCTGTTGGAGTGGCAATGTAGTCATTTCTATGAGAAACCTGGTGTTGTGGCATGTTTTCAAGTACAATGGGCCTCTTTAACTAACTCTTTGCAAGAGGGAATGCCTTTCTTTCTCAAGAGCACACTCATGCACATTTCAGTGCTGACATGTTTGTGCAAAATAATGGGTCAATGCATGTTCTTTCATTCTACAGTTGTTTAATATTATAGGATTTATAGGATTTTATAAGATTTGTGGAGGACTGTACTCCACCCTCTTTATACCTTTTTTGGGCATTCTTGACTTTAATAGTCAAAATTTTCCCTTGCATTTTAGAGCTGAAACAATTTATGACTTGCCGATTGGAAATTTATCAACAACAATTCTCAATCTTTGAATTATTTAAGTCGTTCATTAACCAAAATGCATAAAAAGAACTAGTTTCAGTTTCTCAAAGTTTCTGATTTGCTGTTTTTATCCTTTTAATTTAATTTAAACTGAATTTCTTTGGGGCTTGGACTGTTCATTGGGTTTCATTGAGACAAAAGTGATTTGAAGATGTCCTCTTGAGCTCTCTCACATTTTTAAACTTAATAATCAGTTTAGATTTGTTGGTAATTAAAACAATCACGAGTTGCCTTCACTTAGTTGCAGTTTTTATTGTTACAGTGATCAGTATGGTACGTGCCACTTCAAGCGACCTTAACACATCAACAGCTTTTCATCAAACCTCTGAAAAAGCAGGAGCAACTTTCCCATTTTTAAATGCATTCACTTTTTATTTAAAAAAAAAACCAAACTGTTGAGGTGTACAGTCAAAATGTATTAACCCTGTGAAACCTAGATAAGGATCAGTTGTCTGCCTCCACATGCCTTTCACAAGCATTTAAATATTTGAAATGTCAGCAAATTCGTTTGATTTCTTTCATGGGGAAAAAGGGCAACCAACAACTTTTCATGATTGGTTATGGAAATATATATATATATATATATATATATACATTATACATATATATATACATACATTATACATATTTTCCAGGTAATCTCCTATTTTTTTCCTTTTTCTTTCTTTTTTTTTTTTTTTTTTTTTAAAAAAAGCTTTGCTAATTACAGGTTTTTAACTTAAAACATTTTAATTTTTTTTTATTTTTATTTTTTATACTTTGTTAATCCCTGAGGGGAAATTCCAATTTTCTCACTCTGCTGTCATTTACACTTAAGCCCAAAAAACACACACAAGTACAAATGGGAGATATACATGCACTAAATGGAGAGATGTCACTTGAGTGTAGTTAGGATTTTGGTGCCTTTCCAAGAAATTTAGCCCATTGTCTCAAGTTTTAAAGGGTTACGCTGCATGCAACTGGCCTACCAACTGACCTAAAAAACGTGGCAACAACTTTAAAGTCACACAAAGAAGTACCTATAAATAACAGTCGCTCATAACCAACTGTAATGGAAAATGCAGATGCTTTTTATTTCTGCTCCCAGTGCTTCATGGGAGTGGAAATACCATGTAAAACGCTACACCCACTGAGCTGTTAAAATGATTGTGGATTTATGGGCACGGTAGCTCTGCTGTTTTTTTACTGTGTTAAAAACACTAACAGCAAAACTTTTCTTTTGCTTTCTCTGTACTCCTCCCAAAAATCTCTTCTCGCCTCTGCCTACAAAGAGGACAGGACAGATTTGTGCTGGACTGAGAAGATGCAATAAGTAGCACTAATCTGTGACTCATTTGGTGCATCACAATCCACCTCCCCCATCACACTCCCATCTTTTTCCTCTTTAGCTGCCTGTGTCTCTGTCACTCTTTGTCCTCCACCCTTTCCTCTCCACTCTTGGGACCTGCTTCATTTTCATTAATTCATTGGCGACTCCTACACTCAGGCCCCGGGCCAATACAGCAAGGATGAAAGAAGGTGGTAGAGGGAGGTTCAGTGGGTGCAGGGGGAAGGGACAGAGAGAGGATGGACGGGGAGGGATGGAGGGGTGCACAGGCCTCATTAGTGTTTGAAGTGATGGAGGAGAGGGGAGCAGCACTATGAATAGACACACGGCTCAGAGATAAGCCTGAGCACCAGCAGAGCTCCTGCTGTGGACTTCAGTACAACTTTTAGAGAGCAGAGTCCTTGAAACAGAGGGGCTTTTAAGTGGATAAGACGTTAAAGATGCCTTTTTACTCCACTGAAACGTTTTTCAAGGACATCCTGCCTGCGCTGACTACCCTTCTCCCAGGTGTAGGTCACTGATAACACACCAGAAAGCTGGTGAATGCAACAATGTAGCCCCAAAAAGGGAGCATCATTTGGGCGCCTGTGGCTCAG
Source organism: Plectropomus leopardus (assembly GCF_008729295.1). NCBI lineage: Eukaryota > Metazoa > Chordata > Actinopteri > Perciformes > Serranidae > Plectropomus > Plectropomus leopardus. The sequence continues at coordinate 12,058,408 of NC_056478.1, read as the reverse complement.
GAGGTAGTTGTCACCTGGTCACAAGGTTGTTGGCTCCGTCTTCAGCTTCTCCTCCCTGCATGTGAAGTGTTTTTGGCCAAGACTGAACCCCAAATTGCTCCTAATGGTCAGGCCAGAAGGCTGCTATTAGTGTGTGAGTATATGAATGGGTGAATGGGAGACATATTGTTAATGCCTCAAATAAAGTGCTAATAAAATGCAGCCATTTACCTTTTATTGTCTTCAGAGTTTCAGTACTTTTTTTTTTTTTTTTTTTTTTGTCTAAAAAAAGATGGTCTCCACTCATACAGTAGCCACAGGGCTAAACAATTCTGTCGAAGAGCACGTTTTTTTTCACAGGGTATGTGCAATATGTGTTATGTGCACTTTGGATTATGTGCATTTTGTTGGGTGATTATGAACAGCTAGGGCTGTTTTGTTCATATGTGGTTTGTTTTATTGAGACATTGAAGGCATCTGAAGGCATTCAAGGGCGTAACGTCTGAGTCAAAGACACTACGGGGACAATAAAGTATATCGTATAGCATAGTATTGTATCATATCATATTGTATATAAAATCATTCTTTATGAGACTCAGATTGGTGTTGTTGTATTCCTCATTACATATTTGAAAATTGGGAACAAATTAACATATTAAACTTGTGAAGTATGCAATTCCACATTTGAATCACCACCTCCGTTCACTCGATGAACTTACAGTCAAATTCACACAAGCTAATTTCTAATGTCTTGTTGTACATTCTGTGCCTGCTAATTGATTATATTCTGCTTGCATGCTTTTATGTTTTTATCTGTTATAATTTGAAAATAATGATCCTATGTCCTGAAAATAAATTCGTCATTTCCTTGATCATTTTTCATGTGAGAGTCTTCAATAATGTTAGGGCCTTTTCACACCTGAAAGTCTAAACCAAGGTCCAAACCAAGGAACTGTATTTTGTTTTATTGTATAACATATGGCCTGGTTAGCTTTGGTTTCATCATTGCAATTATGGGAGCGCACCAAAAACTATAAATAATGATCCTATGTCCTGTCGTCATTTCCCATGTGAGCTTCTCTCTCCTGCTCTCTGAGTTTTAGTACTTTTTTTTTCTAACTGACTATTTGTTAAGTCATCTCCCTCTTTCCTGGAGGATGTACAAGGTGCTACAGTACTGACATCAACCACTCATATCATCGAGTAGACTCACATCACATGTTGACAGCCCAAACTTCCTGTAATTTGTCCTAAAGTTCAAACCATCCAAAAAATGTTGTCACGCCACAGACAAACCGAACCACAGTTCAGTTTGATCTGGACCAAGACACCCACTTATCATCAGACCAAGGTTGGGCTCTTCGGTTCGTACCCTGGTTTGTTGGAGGTGTCACACCTGTGATTTTGGTTTGGATCAAATTGACAAGTCAGAAAGTCTAGATCAAATGTTGCCGTTAATGGGCTTTGTACTGCAATGATCTGGAAATACTGCATGTGTTTTGGTTGTTTTTTTTATCCTCATTTTTCTATGTGTTGCAATTGTATTGCGCAGGAAACTTGGTTGTTGTGTGTCTTGCTAAATGTTGTAATAGCTCAGCTCATCCATTTACAATGGTGAGTCAGGCACGTGGCAGCTTATTGCCTCCGTCATCTGTGTGAAATTTGCACAGTTGGTCCATTTTAAATTGAGAAAATGATATTTGTGATTTTTAGGACGTGCAGCACCAGTTGACAGCTGGTTTGGGCAATCTAGTCTCCGTAGGAGGCGATTGTCTCATAGTGTGAACAGTGTTGATCACAAGGCTTGTTGTTAGCTGTGTTGGTTGGTTAAAGAGTTCTGATGCATATCTGTTGGTGCATTAAAGAGATTCGGTGTTATCTTGGGGTGATGGGTCTACTGTATGTTGGAGAAAGCACACTGAGGCAGGGGGAGGTTATTGGACTGCTTGTTGTTTTGTCAATGTCTGGTCAGTTTGCTCACAGAATGGCGTTTTAGTGCAACATCAGCAAAACGGACTTCAATCTGTGTAACAGCAAACTGAAATAATAAATGATGAAACCTTTTTTTTCCCCTTTGGGAGAATAGAAGGAAGGAAACTAATATAGGGGGAAGAGAAGCAGGAAGGAAAGGAGAAAAGCTGTTTCTTTGCAGATTGTTTTGCTTTTGTCTAACACACACTAGATTTCTGCTGACTCTATTTGAAGTGTCAGGCTATTAAACCATTCATTAAACTTGACTGCACTGCTGTCTGCATAATGACCTACTTAATGTCATTAGCTTTTGTGACTCCTTAAGTCACGTATTCTGGTTTGGTGTAAGCAGGAAGATATTCTGTTGTATTGTTTTGCAGAGCTCCATAAAGGGTTAAATGATGCATTTTTTTTGAGGTTATCTCTTTTTTGCCCCGTTTTCTTCTTTCTCCCAGGGTCTCCTTATGACTCACCACTGCTGAATTCCTTTAACCAATCAGAATCCTGCTCTCTCTTTGCTGTCTGGCTTGCTTTTCTCCTCAATGTTAAGTCAGAATAATCACTCTTCAGTGTTGCACTTTTCTCATCAAGGCTGTCTTGATTGCAGTGAGAGAAATAGAGACTGTGTGTGGGTGTGTGTGTGTGTGTGTGTGTGTGTGTGTGTGTGTGTGTGTGTGTGTGCGTGCGTGTGCGTGCATGTGTGTCTGAGCCATTGTTGTGACTGTAATTGTCTTGTGACCACATTCTTTCCATATCTTGCTTTCCTCAAATGTTTTTGTACAGAATTACCTTCACTTAGACAAGCCTCTGTTTTACAGGAGGTCTGTGAGCTTGATCTTCACATTTTTAATATTGGATGCAGTAGTTTGATAGATGGCATCATTTCAGCATTTGTCAACTTTGGTTTTCTTGCAGGGTGTTTGACTTTGCCGTTTTGTGGGTTCTTGCTATATCATTAGCCCTGATATGATGAAAGATATTGATGGAGCTCTGTCAGTCTGACTTTTCTTTCTGTACTCAGCAGCTCCCCATGAAGTTTGCTGCTTCTCTGCACCTCAGGCGATCATTTTTACCTGTCACAGCAAGCTCTACAACCTAGCACTTATAAAATGAACAAGTTGTACATTTTATACTCAACTGTGCCACTTAAATCAGGCCCTAAGAATAATACTGTCAAGACTATTGTCAATACTTTCTAGTTAGCTTTGCCATTATTATCTTATTTGCATCAGCTGTGTTTTCCTTGCTGACAAGTCAATTTAACAGTTGTTCCTACCACACTGGGTAAATTGTTTTTCTTTATTCTTTGTGAAATCTTTCTGTTCTATAACCCAACTCAGAATTATGTCAGTTGAATCAGATCAGGCTGCTCAATATGAATATTTAACTATTTCTTCCTTTTTTTCCCCTCATATAGTGTTTGAGAGTTAGAACTCAGTTCAGCAGGACATTCAGTTTAATAGCGACGTTTAAACAAGCCAGGCTACCCCTCTGAGCTCATGTGGGCAAACCTAGCCAACAATAGATTGGAAATATATAATGTTGCCCTCAGTAGATATAAAACAAAAGCTGGAAGCTGTATCGAATGAAGTTGCTGTAAGCTTTATTTTCTCCACCTCTAAGCAGAGGGCAGAAGATAATGTGTCTTGGAGCCCGAGCAGGCAAAGTCTCTCTTCCTCCGAACATCTCCCTCTGTCTCAACTGAAACACAGCCACAAATCTTCAATTGGTTCCATGTTTACAGGATTGATTTTTATACTAATCTGTATAATTAATAAGATGAGCATGTTTTTTGACTGAAACGCAGCCAGAATTCTTTGTTCCTGGCTGGACTGTAGGCTACAGCAAAACAAAGTGGGTAAAAACATCAATAAACATAATTTAAACAGACAGAAAAGTAATGCATTTATATATACACAAAAATCAAGGAAATATTACCACAAAATTAAGGGAAAATAATGAAATAAGCAGAATCTCAGAAAGTCTAATCTATCAGCCGGCAGGACGCTCTGCTTCTGAAACTCCCATGGACGATGCCAGGTGGGATATAGAGCTGTGTGGTGGACAGAGCAAAACAGTGCTGCAGACATAACATCATCGACAAGCTGCAGGAATCCAGGGGTCAGCAAAACCTGGGTCTGGGTCCGCAGCTGCCTGTACCTCAGAGCAGTGTGAGAAGGGCGCAACTTGATTTTGAGCACCTCCTCAGAACTACACCGCAGACTGATTGACAAAAATCAACAAAAAAACAAGAATAGTATTCGTCTTAAACAAATCTGAGTCGACTGAGGGGTGCTTGGCAGCGCTAGTCAATAACTGTCTACACCTACAGTATGTATTGTCTCTAACCTTGACTTCGAAACAAGTGGCTGATTATAGACAGACGAGTAGTGAACCATCAGACAAGGGACAGGAAAGGAAGATGCGTTTACTTATTTATTTCTCTTTGTTTTTATTGCATTCTGCCTAAGTCTAACTGAGCCTCTCTCTCTTTTTCTCACTCCTCCTCCTCATCTTTTGTCTTCCTCAGGGGTTTGTGGTTGTTGCGGGGCGCTCAGGCCTCGATACAAGAGACTGGTAGACAACATCTTCCCAGAAGACCCAGAGGTGAGATGCTCAAGTGACTTCGTATTTCTTTAGTAATGCCTTTCTGATCGCAAACAGGTATTTTTAATGTCTGAAGCTGATGACTAATCCCTTGTCTTCTGTATCATTCTGTTTTGAAATTATGTGGATCTTGCAAATGTATTTGGGTAATCATTGTTAATGCAGTTCTTCTAAACAAAGTCCACTGTCTTTGTCAAGATTAGTTTAGTTTAATATGTTGTAACATTGTGTAATTTAAAAAAGAAGCTTGCACAACAGAACCCATATTTCAAAAATGTGAGAATAAATTGTGACAAATAATGAGCTGTTCCGTATTTAACTGGAAGCTTTTCATCTGTAGTCCCTGGCATGTAAATATAAACACTGTGTTATAATATTGTCTTCGATATAGGAAGTGTGAGGTAGAGGTGATAAGAAAACACAGCACAGCCTCCATACCTAACTATCTTTTTCAAAGCCGTTCAACCCACAGATATCATCTTTACTACTGTTTGAGATCTGATACAGATGACTCATAAAGAGAATTAATTTGTGTGGTGAAGAAGGAGCTGTTTTATTGCGGAGGAAACTTTTCATAAGTGCCTCTTTGCTACTGCATTAACCCACTTTACAGATCTGATCTGTGGCCAAAACTGCAGTACGGTACATGCTAGTACACGCGGACCTCATTAAACTATTTTGTGTGTGTGCGTGCATGCGTGCGTGCGTGTACACCTGCTCACTGTGCTCCCAAAAATGGTTTCTAAGTTTGGCTCTAAGCTGCTGTGGCTGAGACTTTAACTACCGGTATCCCAGCAGCTTGGGAATAATGAAGCCGTCTGATAACGTTTACTCAAAATTGTGTCACACTGTGTGAGCATGTGGGTGTGTTTGTACAGTGTTTCTCCCAGATAATTGGTGGTAAGGCCGATGCTTAAGTATAGGTTGTTTTCCCTGCATGTTCCTGCTGCACTCAGAAAATGTCCCCGCAGTAGTGTACATTACCAGTGTAAATTGATGATTGGTTGTAGTTTATCGTTGAGAGGATCAACTATAAAATTTACTCTGTTAATATTCGATAGAAACCTGCTGTTTGTCTGCAAGGCTAAAGAATGATTGATCCAAATGACAAAAAAACCCAAATCAGCTTTTCAACTGGAGGGTGTTTTTCTTTTATAGCCAGCTGCAATATTCTGGCTGTGTGATCTGTTATGGATCGCAGCCACAGGATGTTTTGGAGGAACAAAAAGAAGCAGCATTATTGCCTGGTGCTGACCTCCAGTAACCCCTGATGAGAGGAGTAGGCCCTTTCACGCAGCATACATTTTGACTTGTAAAGCACAGGTGCATCTCATAACATTCAAGAAATGTAATATAATATAATAGGTATGTTTTCTTTAGTGTATGATCACCTGAAAATAAGAATAACTGTGTTGACATAACCTTACAATGAGCTGCACTGGCTTGTTTCTACAGGAGCCCAGAAGGGACAAAACAAGCACTGGCTCTAGATAGGGCCATCAGCAATTTCACGTTTTCAGTGTCAGCAAAACAGAGTTTTTTTTACCGTGAAACTCTGAGAGGAAGAGACCTCTTTGGATAATTCAACTTCTGGTAAAAACCACAGGAACGTCTGGATCTTAACTCATCAGTAGAAAAATGTGAGCACATGTTAGCAGCTGGGCTAGTGGACGTCTTTAGATATCCCTAAAAGTTGAAACACTTCCTTGTAACATTAAACTTTTATTCAGTGTTTACTGATTTTAATGACAGCAACCATTTGTTTTGGAGAGGAAGAGACCTCTGTGGATAATTCGCCTCTTGGTAAAACCTCCTGACAATGAACATTGAAACAGTTCTAACCAGGAGAGGTTTCAGTTGGTTTTAATCTGCAGTCCTCACCGCTAGATGGAGCCATATCCCCTAAATCTTACACACTGCTCCTTTAATGAGGTCCCCATTTCTCAAAGCTTTGGCAGGAGGCTTTGCCAATGAGCCGGCATGCACAATATGTGGGCTCTGGAAATGTACAATCTTAAATTGCAGCCATCAGTCATGTTGGTAACTTAACGTTTTCTAGTACAAAGTGTGAAAACAGGCAGTTTTGTGTCATACAAAAAAAAGCACAAGCGGAAATTATTTCTAATGAATTACAAACATTCACTTGGCCTCAACAATGAGCTGAGTAGAATTTGGCGTCAAAAGTTAAGGTCATGGTAACCTCATAAAACATGTTTTAGGCCATAACTTAAGAATTCATACACTCAGACTTCACACAAATGTCTAATAGGATACAATGATGAAGTTCTGAAATTTTATATCCAAGAGGTCAAAGGGACACACATACTGTTCTGCAAAAAAGCATTTTTGTTGCCCATTACTCAACATCATAACTCAGGAACAGATGGGGGAATACTTGGTCAGATATTGAATTGGTGACACTAACTTTAGGTGCTCACCTTAAAACTCTGCTGATTGTAAAGATCTGTGCTGCCGGGGGAATGATGCGTGTGAAGCATGCATGTTTTCACAGACATGCATCTAAACTGTAAGTGAAACTTGACTGGTGCGCAGAGGCATACTCTTTGCGGTATTTCTAGTTTGTAAATGATGAATGATGTTCTGCCCATGTATCACAGTTATTATTTTTAGAGTCACTTTGCCTTGCATACAGAATACTTAGGGTTTTTAACTCCAAAAATCTACCATTTCCTCTCCATCATATCACAGCCTAATCTTATCAAACCATTTTACAGAGAATTTGAAATTCTGTTTTTTTGTTTAGAGTTCCACTTCATTGACTGCATGGTTTGCCTCTTGCATGAATGTAAACGGGCTCTCAGTGGACTATAGATGTTTTTAGCTCTCTCCTCCCCCTGACCAGACTGAAGAGCAGTGAAGTAGGTCAAGGGAGAAAGTAGGAGGTGAAACTAAGTGAACTAGTTGCACATAAATTTGGGTTATGAGAAGAAGGACTTGAGTACACACACTGTTACATAGGTTTATGAAATACAAAATGAATGTGTTTTTTTTTCAGTGGAAGCAAACAGCCTTTTTGCCGTAACCAGCTGCCTCTTTGTTTAGTGGACATACCAGCCTTATGCACATCTCTGACCTGACAGTATCTTAATTGTCATTTTGGGTGAACCGTTCCTTTAGAATTCTACACCACGTGAAAAAGATCGTAAAAATTTCTTATTGTATCTGTCTTGTTTCCCACCTTTTTTTCTCCCTCCCTCTGTCACCCTCATAGGATGGGCTGGTGAAGGCCAACATGGAGAAGCTCACATTCTACGCCCTGTCAGCTCCAGAGAAGCTCGACCGAATCGGAGCCTACCTGTCTGAGAGACTGTCAAGGGATGTTGCCCGACACAGATACGGGTGAGCATCACCAGTCAATTGCCATTCAAAACATTCTCTCAAAAAACATTGCATCTGTCTCTGCCCTGACAAATGCTATGTGCACATTTGTTGTAGTCTTTATTCTCTGCCACACACTAACTGATTTTAATGAGGCCAGGGTGATACAAGATCTCAACAGGGGATCATGATAAAATTTATGTTGATTACAGTGATAAGCTTTTGACATTTTTACTTGACATGGATAGATCTAACAGCCTATCACTCAGTAAAAATAAATGCGACAACAGCCAGCCAGTCAGCCTGCTGCCCCTCTTCTCTGCCTCTGCTCTGTCTCATCCCCTGTTTGCAGGAGGGCCGGGCTATGGCTCTACACACATAGCATGGCAGCAATGTAATTCAGAGCAAAGCTCACAGCAGAGGCAATGAAACAGACTTCAGGACATATTTTATTGGAGTTAGCAATGTCAGTGCTAATTATCCACATGTGCAACAAAAAGGAGACAGAATTATTAATTTGTTAACACCTTTTGAACAAGCAGAACATAAACAGAAATGTGACATCTTCGGTCACCCTGCCCACAGTCCACGTCTACTTGCTGCCTTCTCTTAATCCACACTTGGTTTGTTTTGCACATCCACGGCACTTATTGATGCTAAAGTGCATGACGTCAATTATATGGAAGTAGTTTGGATTTCTTCAAAGAGACAAAGCACAGATAAAGATAAAGAAACACAACAAATCTTTTTTATCACCTGAAAAGGTACCATCCTAGAAACCTCATCATTATTTTCAGGTACAATGCAAGCTAACTTTTAATGTTATTTTAAGCTAAATGAAGCATGTTTGAAAAGATTAATGTTCATATTTAAATGCATTCAATTTATTTATTTATTTTACCAGTATTTTTTATTTATTTTCAACACTACTTCCAGGTATACATCAGCCGTCAATATCATAACGTACAGAAATATCAGAAATATCAGACCCTGTGGGTCTTTCTCTAAATTCCACTGTACATGTTGAAGGTTTCTTGCACATCCATTATAGATTAAAGATGAAGAACAAATCTTAATACAAATTAATATCATATTTTTAGCTAAGTTGAGTGCCTCCTCCCTAGCCTCAAGCATAACATGTCCTGCACCATTCATCCTGGCAGCAGAGAGCTCCACAGATCAAATCTCAATAAAAAATAAATCCACTGTTGAATAGAAAGAGTGTGTGACTGCTGCCACCTAACCGCCAACATTTTTTTAGCAACAGTGCATGCTGATAGCCATAGCTGCCTTTGAGTACCGTTAAAGCTCTGCCTTGAGTCATCATTAAGTATGTATTACACCCAAAATTTCAGATAGATGTTTTGTTATTAACTTCCAGAAAATTTTAACTGATGGACAACATGATATTCAATCTATACTTTCATCACAAAATATATTCTTAACACAGCCAGAATTGCACACGTATTGTTTATGTTATTCTATTTTATATGTTTAAAAACATCTATATTCTATATTTAAACTAATGAACTGTCTTGTTTCGTCAAGCTTCGGCCATCATCAGGATACTCTTTAACCTGGCACCATTATCGAATTATATATTGCTGTAAATATCTATCAGTCAATATGGGAAAACTTTATATGATCATATTTTTTTGCCATATAGCCAAACTCTGATTTAAATTTAACATAGATGAAGTTGATATTTTAAAATCCTGGCACTTTAAAGATCTCCTTTTACAAGCTTGTCCAAGAGGATACATATCACTTGCAGATTGGATAAGGAACTGTAATATAATGCCATAGCATTTTTATTAGATATGTATGTGTTCTTTACACTTTTCTGTTTATAATGACAAACTATTTATTGTGCACTGCATACAAAGTAGCCAGGTGGAGGGGAAGGCAAGTTGGTAAATTTTTTAAGAAAAACAACGTGGCTGTTGTAGCATCATCAGTGGTGAAGTTTCTGTACACTCTGTGCTTACTTTATAAGCCACAGAAGTTGTTGTTCTGTATGACTCATGACTAGGATGCACTGTGATTATTCTCGCCAGTGCAAACAGCCTGTACAGATTACATTTACACTTGGCAGAGTCCAGCTGAAATCTGTTCAATATGCGAGTCCCCAGAGATCGTCTGGCGAAGCTTATCACATTTTCATTTTTCTGTTGTTTTATGCAGTTAGGTTTTAAGAATAAATGCACATATTTAATTATCCATATGTGATATCCAGACACAGATTTTATCGCCTACAGGGTTAATGGAGTCATCCAGATGTTTCTGTGTCTCTCTCCCCTCGTCTTCAGGTATGTGTGCATAGCCATGGAAGCCCTGGACCAGCTGCTGATGGCTTGCCACTGTCAGAGCATCAACCTGTTCGTAGAGAGTTTTCTTAAGATGGTGCGAAAGCTGCTGGAGTCAGACAAACCCAGTCTGCAGATCCTAGGAACCAACTCTGTGAGTTTACATCAATATTTTTACTTGAAAGAGTCCACCAGATGTTTTATAGTTTTAAAGCTGTGAAACAAAACAAAAAAACTCCTGAACATTAAGCATTTTGAAGTTTGTTAAGCTATAGGGTTCCCACATTTATGAAAAGCCTGGAATATAAAAAAAAAAGATTTAGAATTCGTGGAAAGTCTTGAAAAGTCTGGAAAAGTTTTGAATATACTTTGTTTTGGCTGTATGTTCATAAAAATCCCAAAACATGTCCAACGGTACATGAAAAACATTCCTTGCATTACAAATTTAAAATTTAGTGCTGCCCTTTGTGACCGTTTCAACGTCACTTGTATCCCTTCATACATGAAGACCAGACTGCCATTGAGTCATTGCCATTGGGAGAGAAACAGGAAAATGCAGAAAAGCTGTTGTGTACCAGGTTAACTGAGGCTTTCACACTAACATTTGAGGTCACATAAATCCACTTTCCCACTGGCCAAAAACCCACCAACACCCACTAACGTCTGTCTTTTGTATTTAATGGAAAGTGTTAAAATCGGCATCTGTTCATAGCACAAATGACTCTACAGTAATCACGGACATTTATTGACTCCAGCGCCGATCTGCAGTTATGTACTGTAATCTGGATATCTTTACATGTGCAGATGTCCACATAAGCAATATCCAGCCCCCATGATGGGTCAGTCATCCTCTTGGATGGAAAAAGCCTTAATTTATCAAGGCATCATTAAGCTATTTAAAGAATTTAATCATTTATTAAGGTACAACGCTCAACTTTAGGCAAATTTGCAATTAGTTACTAATCATTAATTGCTAGACAAGTCAATAAAACAAAAATTGGTTTAACAAGTAAGAAATTCTTACAGACTGGTCAAAATTATAATCCAAACACATGTCTAGTTGCACTAGACATGTGTCTTTGTGTGTGTGTGGGGGGGGGGGGGGGGGCATGTCTAACAAGTGGGTGGTGGGCATGTCTAACAAGTGAGTAAATTTAGCAAGCGTGAGCCTGGGAAGTGGGTGTTGAATAATCTATGGTTGTATTGCTATATAGGCCAACCTACTTTCAATTACTCAAATAAAGTCATGGAAATGGGGTAATATATTATGGAAAGGTTTTTAAAATTCACTGGTAAAAATGTCTGGGAACCCTGTAACTTGGACTTTATTGCGTTGTGGAAGAATATCAATTATTATTTATTGAAAAGTGTCAATAAACTTAGGTCACAGTGAAAACTGAAAAGTACAGTAAAAATTGTAGTAAACATTGAGGACATAGTTAATACACTATTCAAGGCTGTTTAACTTAAATGACCATTGATTAAATTTAGGTCGTTTTTCAAAGGATTTATAGTATTAATTTACTGCAGAAGCCAAACACAGATTATTTTGTGATCTAAGGATAATGTAACAAGCAAAACAAATTTGCCTCTCCATAAATTCTTGTTCACAAGAAACATAAAACACTAAGACGGCTTGTTTCACTCAAACAAATTTAGACAAATACCCACATCCTCAAACTGTTGGTCATCACTAATGTGTCTAATGTGCATCCGTTTCTAAGCTTTTCTGTCCATCAAAGTCTACCCATTTCAGTGGATTTAGGGGTATTATCTAATCAAAAGTTGACAGGGCGCATTTGCTATCCTGATGTGATGGTACAAAGTAAAAGATGTTAACCTTGAGAGGAACACTGCGTCACTATTTGAGGAAGATCAGAGCTCAGCAAGAGAGTGGTGGGCAGAGGGGGTGGGAGTGATGAGTATCCTCTGATGTGGGAAGCTGCTATCAGTGCTGTCAGGTGGGTCAGCAGAGGACGCATAAAGGAAATCAGATTAGCTGCACAGCACACTGGCAAAGCTCCGCAGTCATCTACACAGATTGACGAGACACGCCAGCCTCATAATCTTCATGCTATCAATCTCCCTTGCACACACCCATGGGTGTGTATTTAGGACAAATGCAAGGCCATACACTGATCTATAAACACACACTCACATCAGTGCTGCCTAATTAATTGTGCATCAAAGTGCTGTTTACCGCAATCAATAGAGGAATTTTGCAGCATGTGCTAATTTAAAGCTATGCATTCAAGATGCCTATTGTTGAACATTGTACAGATATTGATTGGGATTAGATTCGCCTTAATTGCTTAGTCCATACAGCAACCCCGAGTCACATCACACAGCTATACATATACTCAGTGTAAAAAAATGGAGTTGCTGTAATGGGACTGGGGTATCATTTAAAAAAATATGATGCCAATACCAATACCAGTACCCTTAGCGTGGTACCAATACAAACAGAATAGTTCATTCAAAACCCATAATTTGAATGTAATGGAATATGGTTTAGCCATACTTTTGAAGGTTTTGGTGGCATCATGGCTGTATGGGCTGTGGCTGCTGCTGCAGGAGTGTAAGCTCTGTGCTGGAGACAGTTAGCATGAGTCTGCCTGACCACAAACATACAGGGAAAGGGCTATCTGTTAGCATCACATGGTTAACGGTTATTAACTGGTTTAAGCAAAATATCGGAGGTGTCGGGATGCTCCACTGGGACTTTTTTTGATCAACAAGCTCTATTTAAATGCTGTTTTATGCACAGTGGCACCTTATTCCCTGTATGACTGACTTTATTTTTTATTATGAATTAAAAAATGTTTAGGGGGCCAGATTTTGTCCGCGGGCCTTAAGTTGAGTATCACTGCTGTAGCATCTTCCCTTTTTAGTGTGAACTCTATGGCTCATCTGAAGCAGACCAGTAGCGAGAGAGGCGAAAGGAGTGGATTAAGAGAGTTTATCACCACAGGACTCAAGCCTTGCCAGGTTTTCTCGCACTCTGTTTCACTGACCTGAAACCTTGTACTGCAGAGCCCTTTCTAACAGAAGCCAACTCTTCAACACATCAGTGCCCGAGTTAGTATCCCTGTCAGTTTGTTTTATGTGATGTGATAGAAAAAGACTTGAGGCAAGTTTCTCCTGGTGTAGCCTTTGGTTGCAACGAAAACATTTATAATCTAAGCTGCTGTTTTTTCAGACTCTATACTCAAAGCTTTCAATCAGATCGAGAGTCAGCAGACAGATTTGATACACCGATACCTGGAAGCTGCGCGTTGTTACAGCCGGTAATACTGAGCAGCTTTTGGGCATCAACTGCTGCAGCAATTTACTGCAACAGCTGAGCAGTTGCACACAAGTACTTTTAAGTTCACTTCATTTAATTTACTCAAGGGTGCTTCATTTAATTTAAAGAACCACTCCAGAAATACTCTTTTGTACACAGGAAATAGGTTTACAAGGGCTTTCTCTGGATGTTCATTTTCCACATGAACTCTTCCTATCACTAATCCACCTTTGTTTTTGAATTGATGTACTTATACTACCATCTGATGTCCTATTAATTTGTTGTATAACTCGTGCGTCAGGTAGCATCCGTTCTGTCTCGATTCTAAAGAAAGCGAGTTCATAACTTATTAATTGGTGAGTGTTGTGGAGCTAAATGTCAGCGTGTTTAAATGATGACATTTTCTGGCTCAGTGGGAGAGCCCCCCTCTGCCCTGTGCTTTTCACTCTTAATGAGATGTTATGGTGCTGCGGTTTAACTTTAATTTAAGAGATATTCATCATGGGGATTGAGGCTTATTTCATTGAAAGAGTTTTTAATCAAATTGAAATAAACTCAAAGAGCTTTTGAGGAGCAGGTTTATTACTGTAAATCTCTTGAGCCGAAAAGTTTCAGTTTGACTTGTGTTTTTTTTCCCTGCTTTGCCTCCTCTTCCCTTCTCAGTTTGTGAAGTTTGCCAACATAGAAGAAGACACACCATCGTACCACCGCAGTTATGACTTTTTTGTGTCGCGCTTCAGTGAGATGTGCCACTCAAGCTACGAGGACCCTGACATCCGCACAAAGTGAGTGGACAGATGCTTGATTGCACTAGAGGCAGAATGATTAAATAACTGCTGCTTTTAGACTGCTGCAGGAAGTCTTTTTTTGGATTACTGCTGCTCCTGGACATTTTTTTATATCTGTAAAAAAACAAGAAAGATATCCTTTAAAAGAGGTTTGTCATCTGCTGAAAATAGACAAAGTGACGTCTTTGAACAGTTAAATATAACTTTTCAGGATGAAAGGACAACAGACAAACACTCAAGGACTTAAATCTAGACAGAAATAAGATTTCCTAAATATAATCTTCCATTTATAGATTCAGTTACCAGTCAAACGGTGTCTGATTTCTGATCTTCTATTTCTGTTCCCCTCCAGGATCCGCATGGCAGGTATCAAGGGCCTGCAGGGTGTGGTGAGGAAGACTGTAAATGATGAGCTGCAGGCCAACATCTGGGACCCTCAGCACATGGACAAGATCGTCCCCTCTCTGCTTTTCAACCTGCAGAGTGGAGAGCGCACAGAGAGGTGAGTTGTAACGAAGGAAAGGTCAACTGATTGGGTTCTGTAGGTTGCTATGTCCTTCATTTGAATTGTAAAGAGGTGGGTTGCCTGATGCTTGCATTAGGATAGGTAAGCTCTTCACTGATTTTAATAACAATAACTTTGCTGATAAATTATTGGAAATGCAAGTCTAAGGCTTGCTCTCTGGCTATATACACACACACACACACACACACACACACACACACACACACATATATATGTATGTATATATAATCAGTGTCTTTATTAAGATACAAACAAAGAATACAGATAAAATGTACAATACATTAAAACACCAAAGAAGTCAGAACAAAATGGCTCTTTCAGACTGAAGTCAGTATTCAGTGTGAAGCTTGGAATCATACAACCAGAACAAAAGATAGCCCAAACAATCAATTTTGAGCTTTGTACATGTCTTGAATGATAGATTAGTATTGTAAAGCTCATATTGTCTGCACAAGAGAGTTCAAGTGGACAAGGGAAATCACACTAAATATTTGCAACTTTAGCCTATAAAAGTCTTTTAATTCAGAATTATTTGCATTTCTTATACTGTATTCATATTTCGTGTATGTCCTGATTGTATTTTAGTAAAACAATTTCTGAGAAATAAATATGTATGATCATTATAACCTTGCTAAAATAACACAATTTAAGGTGGCCTAAGACTTTTGCACAGCACTGTAGCTCTGAAATGCATATTGTAGTGCTCTCTGTCTCCTTCCATCTGATATTGTAAAAACTATTATTACAGCAATTTGCTGTTGTTTCCTTTGGGAATATCTCTCACTGATGAAAACGCCATCTCGACATGCTGGGTGTGAAATCCTGGCAGGTCTTGGACAGCAACCAGGGGTTGTGGGACTTGATGAAGAAGCAATAGTTTTCAGTAAAAACAAGAAAAACTGACTGTCTCAAATGCACTTTCCTGTGTGTAGTTTAAGGCAGATGTTATCACCTCATCCTCGCATAACAGGCCAGACAGTGCGAACAAGTGGTGACAGAGTTAATGACCTAAAATGAGTCAGTGTTGACCTGCCATGCCTCTGTCACACAGTCGAGAGCTGTTGTGTTGAAACAGACTGGAGCCGTTTGTCTTATGTTAGGCCATATTTGTCCTGGCAGTCTAGTCAACCATCACCCGGGTCATTCATCATCACTGTCATCACAGAGTGAACCCACCAACAGCTCTGGTCCCCTGATGGGTGTCTGTTTGTCCACCTGCAGCATCCAAGGACAAAGAGACCAAGAGATGGGCAGAAAAATTAAAGGAGATAAGGAGCAGAGCATGGACAGTGGTGAAGGGATGATGTATTTTTGTAGGCCAACCAGGAAATTAACATCGCACTGGTTTTACTCGTCAAAAACCTTATGGGATTTTTGAATGGGATTTTTGCGATTATCACCAAAAAATAAGCTCTCCGATGAACATGAGTTTATGAAACTTAAACGTTTTATTTACCATAATAATCTTCATAGATCAACACCACTTTTGTGTGTTTTGAAGCATAAATGAAATCGCCAGAGGCAAAAAGCTGTTGTTAGGCTATAGACGAACTACATCGTGGTCGCACGTCTTAAACGTCACCAACCCAAATCGTTCAACTTCACTGTAAAAACACATTAAAACACAATTGAAAAATTTTGTAAACAGATAAATCTACAAGTTAGAGAGCGACTGGATCAGAGCCGGACCGCACACGGATCTGGTGGAAACTGGCTCCGAAGATTGACTCTGTCCTAGCTCTGGCAGTCCGGAGGCTTGTGGATCAGATTGGCTATCTTCATTTCTAAGCATTATTAAAAATTGCATTGAGAGCTAGACTTTGCCAGTGAGAGACAGTCTGGAGCCTCCCGCTTTTGGCAGCGTTCCACATGCTGAAATTCACTTTGACGTCAATGCCGAGATCTGAGGGTTAGTGGAGCAAAATGGGGAGGGCAGTGAGAAGAACATTGGAAGATTGGTTGGAGGGTAGATAACATAGAAGTAGTGTGATGGAAATGTGGAGGCTATTGAAAGAGTGAGAGACAGATGGACAGAGACAGACACACTCCAACAGAGTCACATTTCCCTCTCAGCTTCCCTTTGCTCTGTGTGTATTATGAAGTCTGCCCCTGCTGTGCATCCTCGGTTATTACCAGCCATAAAATCCACAGCAGTCAGTACAGTCTAATTACACTCACAGATGGTGCATTTTTCTCTACATTAATCCCCATGCACAAGAGCAAGTTCATTTAAAGATCAACCCCGGGCACAGTTTTGGCAAGTCTGACAATTGAGACTAATTTCTGTAGTTTATTTCAGAAAATAGTGACATCTTTCTGTGAGCCATGTTTTGTGTTTTTCACTTCAAAACAATGTTAGCATTACTGATTTGTTATAACGTGGTGTGCAAGTGTCTGCAAAGGTTTTATATTCTCCAAGCAATTTTCCTCCAGGCATTGCCTCAGCAGAAAATTTTAAGACAAATGATCCTTGCCTGTTACAGACTTAGAAAACAGCCTCTGTAAATTGTTTGATGAAAGCAGATGTGAGGTGAGATTGCTGTAGCCAAGTAGGCTTTGAGACGATGATGAGGATTTCACCTCATGTTAAACATTTTGCACTGGTGAGTTTCCAGATCATTAGACAAAACTGCAGTGAGAGGCTGTTAGGGTGACCTCAAATTGAAGTGTACTGTGGGTGTTTTAGATGCACTTTTCAATCAGATGGGGGTCAATGAGAGTGGCTTTGTAAGCGTTATAAGTTACTGCTGAAAAAATACTAAACCTTCACCAAAGCAGCCGACAACTCACTCAAGTTTTCCACATTTGCAGCACAAAAGGAAGATGGCTTCATTTAAAG
This sequence comes from Plectropomus leopardus, assembly GCF_008729295.1. Taxonomy (NCBI): domain Eukaryota; kingdom Metazoa; phylum Chordata; class Actinopteri; order Perciformes; family Serranidae; genus Plectropomus; species Plectropomus leopardus. Next base: position 12,040,767 of record NC_056478.1, on the reverse strand, counting down.
TCTCCCTGCAGACACGTTCTTAACTATGTAAATATTAGGGATGTACCAGAATATTTTAAATGCAAAAACACAGATAATGTGGTGGAAACAAATAACAACTCTACCTGAATTTGCTCATCATTATACAGTGAAGAAAAAAATGAATTAACTGTATTTCAGCAATATCGTTTCCTCAAATAGATTATTGTCATGATGGATGACCACAAGATAAAAATGCCCACTCTGTTTGCAATATAGGGCATTGATTTCAGTAACTAGTAGTTTAATTTACTACACATTATTGGAAAGTGGTCGCTATACTGTAATTGCCTCCAAACAGCAGGAGGTGGGCTGTGAGCTGACCAATTATGATGTGCGGGAGTCTTTTTTAATAATGACTGATTAAGAGCCAACTTTATGCATTATAGTGGCAAAAATGTCAAGACTGAGACAAGGACAGAGACAGGACTGTGTGCTGTGACATTCTCCGGAGGTGTGTGTGTCTGTTTTAAAGTGTGAGCGACAGAGAGGGATGGGGGTGGGGGTGGGGGGGGGGGGGGAGTGTGAGGTGGACTGATTTATGCAATGTTTTTGTAAATTATGAATAACTCCTAACTCTCTTTGTCATTTTCAATCACAGTGCAAACTTTTGAATCAATGAATATTTTGATTTAGAGAACATTTGTTTCAGTTCTGATTGATAAGTGTCCCCCAGGTAAAGGAATGGTGGTGATGATTGAGACATTTGAAAAATAGAAATATACACGGAGTGATAGAGACAGAGACAATGTGATGCTTTTTAGGCACAACAATTGTATAGCCAGTGAATATTAGGTAAGAAATTTCAACATTTGCCTGATTTAATGGAACTTAAGGCAAAAACCACGCCGACCTCGGTCCTCTATCCAAATAATCATAAAGAGACTGATCATTTTTGTTGTTTGAGCAGATACAGATATGGGTAATCATGGCATGTCAACAAGGTGAGCCTCAGTCAGACCCAGACTCAGATGAAAAGTCTGTTGTGCACCACAAATGGGAAGTGTAGTTAGCATCTTGGAGTTGTTTACTGGTATGTTATTTGTTGGCTTATTAGCTTGTAATTGGCATTGGCTGACACCCTGGTAATAGTTGTAAAACATATAACAATATCTGCTACGATGTGTTTTTTAGTGGATAGTGGAAGGAAGCTCCAGGTTGTAAGTTTACATCTAAGAATTGCACTCTACCATGTTTACTGTCAAAAAATTGCTATGCTAATGCTAACTCGCGCTCTGACAAGTCCGCTCTGCGCTGCAGGTCGAAGTCTGTTCCTCCATTGATATGTGCCTCCCATATTAGAGTGCTTACAGCGATTTGCTTTCGTGCTTTTGTGTCAGTGACACATCTAATCCGTCTTGTCCGGCGTCTGTTTGAATCTCAGATTTTTGGAAAGAGCACAGACATCAGCCCCTTCAGTGGAGGAGTGTGACCACTTCTCTATTGACAAACTTTGCACAGAAACAGGTCAGCATAGTCAAGGTCAGGCAATTTAGGGTACATAAAAGCAAGAAACGCTTTTATGTTCCCCCTGCACCCCCTGCAACCACAGGAGGTGCAGGGGGACTTAAAGATTGTGCTCCTATTTCTCTTGCTCATACTGTTATCTATTTAAATGTCTTTTTAGTTTTTTTGGGTTTTGAGTTCATTTAGAGGAGCCACTGAGAGGAAGGCAGTCACATTTCCTCCACATCAGCAGCAGGCAAGATGAAAGAGTGAGGCTGTTAATAAATAATGTCATCATTGGTGGACCGCCCGAGGCAAGTCATGGCTAAGATGAAGTTATAGTGGAGATTTTAAGTATGCATGAGAGCAAAGACAGCCTGGACCCAGTGTGAGTGCCCACACACACTCGCACACGTGTACAAACTTAGACACGGACATGTACCCCATGGTCATAACAAATGTGCAATACACAAACGCATACACACATACAACAACAAACACAGTCAGTTGATTTTCACTGCAGACGAACTGCAGAGGGTAAAGTAACCTCAGCAGAGAAGGCTGCAGTGACACAGCAGTCCAGAGAGTGTTTTGTGTAAGAAATTGAGCCTTTGTGGAAATGTTATTGAATCAAATTGATTTCAAACTCTTCTCTCTCTCGCCCTCTCTTCCCCCTCCCGACCCGACTTCCCCTCCCTGTTCTTTCCCCTCCTCTCTCTCCCTCTTTTCTGCTTTCTCACCTGCATTGCTCCCTACCAGCCGCTCCCCTTCTCCGCTGCAGGCGTCGGAGAAGGAGAAGGAAAGCCCGGTGGAGCTGACTGAGCGCTGCTTCAGGGAGCTGCTGGGACGAGCCGCCTATGGCAACATCAAGAACGCCGTCACGCCCGTGCTGATGTGAGACAGCCCTAAAACTCTTCTTTCTTCTTTTTGTGATCTGTTCCTTCGAGCATTTGTTGTTTTTTTGACGCATTGACTAAATCTCAAGGAGGGATGCTTCTTAAGGCTGTGTTGCGGTATTTTTATCTGTGCACTGATTGGCATGTTGGGGTGCAACAAGGTCACCGCAAGGTTACGTAGTTATTTTTGACTAGATTTGAGTGCATGATTTCCAAATGAGACATTATAAAGGTCTGTAATTTCATTCGTTATTTTCGGATAAAATAATGTAGATTCTCTACCTTATCACAGCTTCGTGGGGCTTTTAAGGTCATCTTCTATGATGTTTAAATTTAACTTTGGATGTCTCAGCGTGGTCCTCTGTGATTTGTGTTTTCTTTTTAGTTGTCTGTCTCTGTATACATCTGATGCTTCCTCTGTCTCGCTCTTTTTTAATCAATTTTAGCTCTACTGTTCTTCCTGGAATGTTGTTTTTTGTCTGTCTCAGTCGTTCCCTGTATTCCTCTGGGCCCTAGACATCGACGCCTATTCCTTTCTGTATAGTCTTGGCTTTTATTTTTTGTCTGTTGTTCATGCATCTGTCCCCCTTGGCTTCCTACCTGCATCCCAGCTGGTGTTTATTATCCGTCCTTCTTTATATTTTACTGAAATTGTTGATATGATGTGTGTCGCAGACTGACCATGAGTTTTAAATTCACACTAAAAGTTTAAATTATTTAAATTTTTCAGAGATCTGCTAAGGAATACTGTGGATAAAATAAACCAGTACTTATACATGTACCATGTGTTTGCAGCTAGATAATGCAGCCCATAATTACACAGTCAAATTCTGATTTTTAGTTAGCTCAGATTGCACTGGAGTTGACACCCATAAAAACATAATAAGCCAACAAAAATACCAAAATTCAGGGACTTGTAAGCCTCTAATATTGATTTTTTTTTTTTTACTCCAGAAACCAACTGCAACTCTAGTTACCATTTTCTTGAGCAGTTTTATATTAGATTAATATATTTATTAGTAGTCTTTATCTATTGTCAGTTTTCTCTTGATTTTCCCTTCAATTCATCTCACTTCACCTCACGTGTGAGACCAGCTCTCGTCCATTAGGAGTCAGGGCAAAAAAATGATTCTTAGATGCATCGCGAATAATCGAAAGTTGTCATGATAACAGACAATAATGGACTTAGTTACCATGACGACACACATTAGTTTCTGGACTCCCATTTTGAAAACTCAAGTTTGTCATTTTGACTATCGCCATCTTGGTGTTTTGGAGTCAGAAGCGACCATATTTGAGAGGTTGGAGCTGTGGAGGAGAGACGGGTGGATCTGACGCATAGACATAGTGATGCCTCACAGACAGCCTGTCACTCAAAGTGGACACACCCTCAATTATGTGTATTTTTAAGCATCAGTAAAATGTTAATAGATGAGTTATACATGAATTCACCTCTGATACAGTTGTCATGAATAGGGGAATTAACAAAACAGACCAAAACCCTTTTTGTACCAGGCTGTAAACATGTTTATTTCTGCTGTAAATTTTGTCAATGTAGCCACATTAGCTTCATTTTGCAGCCCTGGAGTTTGCTGCTCAGTCATGATGCAAAAAAGCCAATAAGCAGATATTTAAACCGAAATCTCAACATCGTGATCGCTCGTAACAATTTTGTGAGACTGGGCTGTGCGTTTCTAGAATGTGATCCAATGAAATGTGACGGATGTAGTCATGTGTTTACGTTTTACTACTATTGTATCAATAAGAGATAATGTAGGTACATTCATCTGTTTACTTTAATTATTAATTATCACAAACAAGCTAAGTTTAAGGAGCCCTCTGAGTCAGAATCGCCTCGTGAGGTGCAGAGAGACCCCACCCCCACCCTCCCGTCTATCCATCATTGTCTGTGTTTCTGTCTGTTTCAAGCTTTAGGTATTAATCTCACTTTGTCCTTGTCTCTCTGTACATAAGGATTCTGCAGTTTGAATATTCAAGAGTAATGATCCCGATCTCATTTGATGGATATTTTTATCCTGATTATTATCATTAATCTTTTTTTTTCTTTTTGCATCTTACATCCTGACTACATTTATTAATGAAAGATGGAGTTAAATGCCAAAGTGTTTCTGTCCTTGGTTGTGCATCTACACATTTTATCACATAAGTAACTCCCCAGCGCTCCGTCATCAAAAAACATCTTGGTGTTGAAGCTTTTTTTTGAGAATGATAAATGAGCTCTCTTGCTGCTCTCCATCACTACCCTCTCTGTATTAACACATCTTCCGCATCCCTCTCTTATGTCTGTGTTCCCCCAGGCACTTAGATAACCACTCTCTATGGGAGGGGAAGACCTTTGCAGTGCGTTGCTTCAAAATCATCATGTACTCCATCCAGGTGAGTGATACTGCACATTCATAAAAACCTCTTTTTCCCACTGTTTTCTTTCTGTCTTTAACTTCAAATGGAATCTTTTAACATTTTGTTGGCTTTACAGAGTACATTGGGCCTAATATATGCATAGAAATGTTCTTACTCTTTGTGTAAAATAAGTGCGGCCACAAAACTACCATCAAATTTAATGACGGGTGCACATCAGCTGATTTTGATCTTACCACCATGCATGTGTTGGTGAATCAGAATCATTCTGAACTGGCAGGCTCGTGGCCGCTTTCTGCATTCAGCATACAGCCACGGCCCCATTTCTGTGTATAAGGAATACGTTTGCCCTGAGTGTGGATGTATTAGCCCAGAGGTGTATCATGGAGAAAGCAGTGAAGTTGTTTTTACATACATATTAAGGCCCTTACACACTAGTGTGGGACTGTCAGTTAGCATCTGTGAATGTAACTGTAGGAAACAGCTGATCAGCTGTTTCTCACTCTCTGCAAACATGTTGAAACATGTCGGTCTCTGATGTGCACACTGCTGAAGCCAAAGACTGTAATATATTCCAGCAAAGTTAGATATCACATCTTAATACCTGCTTGGAAGTAAATCCAATAATACTAAAAATTGGTGGTAGTAGTCATCATGATTTAATTCTCATACACTTCATTGTAAGCTGGACTGAGACACTCGGTTTTAATTCTGGACTATTTTAATTGTGACAATAAATTAAGGAGAATGACAGGCTTAGGATGAAACAGGTGCTTGAATGAGTAAATTATTTTTTAAAAAACTAATGTATGAATTAAAAAATGTGTTTTACATTTTCTAAGACAGCCTGGCCTTCCTAATATGTACATATGTGTGGTCTGAGGTAGCTCTAAATTTGTTCGCAATAGAAAAAGATTCAGGTAAGAAATTATTGATGAATCCTAGATTTCTACTCAAATGTTCGTGTGCATGGTTTAAGCACAGATTCGTGCGTGCGCACTGTTTGTAAATGAGGCCCAATGTTTTTATCATTGCAAGTGTTTTTGACATGATTTATGGGTGCAAAATAGAAACATTGAAATACAGTAGCTTAGAAAATGAGAGATATTTAAAGACCTCATTCTGTTTCTTCTCTGTTTCTTCCCACATTTCACATGTTTTCTACCGTCCAAGCTTTCATGAAACTTGGCAGAAGGGTGTAGCATTGGTCAAGGACAAACCCATTAAATTTTGGAGGTGATCTGAATTGCTGTGCGAATACAAGTTTTGTTTTTTTACTTTGCTATAAACAGCCCTGGTAGTGTGCAGTGCAGAGCGGTGGCAATAAGCCAGACAATGGGGACACGAATAATAGTTTATTGCTGCAAAATTTATGTTCTGAACGTTGTATATCACACCTTCAACATTGTGAGACTGTGACATTTGGCCTTGATAGAGGTCCGAGCTCTCCAAATGCACTTCTAGTGTCAACCTGGTTTTATTCATTCATTCCTTTTCTCCTTCTGACGTAGTCGCAGCACTCTCACTTGGTAATCCAGCAGCTTCTCGGTCACCTGGATGCCAACAGCAAGAATTCAGCCACAGTGCGAGCCGGGATAGTGGAGGTGTTGCTGGAGGCAGCAGCCATTGCAGCCAGCGGTTCTGTGGGTGAGAAGACACACACAGACACACACAGACACACACAGACACGCACACACACACACACACACACACACACACACACACACACACACTCTGTTAAGGCCCAGACATGTTGCCTGTTTCTCTGCCACACACACTGCAAAAACTACAGCCAGTGGCCAACAAGCACATATGCTCTGCATATGTCGTCTGTATTCATCATTCAGAAAGGGAAACCAAAGACGTAGAAATGCGGATATACAAATCATTGTATAAACACTTACGAAGCAACATTTTCACATCAGTCTCGCTCACAAGTTGTTGGTTTCCAGTTGCTTCATTTCAGATGGCCATGCCATGAAAAGTTTGATGTATTGGAATGATGAGATGAAGATGGAAATTTAAAACAACCCTCTGTGTCTGCCCTCTTGACTTAAGTCATCTGCTTGCTTCCCTCACTTCCGTTTCTCGTCGGGCACTGACTTGCTAGAACTGATATCTCTCACTGTCTCACTCCACCACTGATCAGCATGCTCAATCAGTCAAAAAGTTGCCAACAAGGGCCAGGACACACTGCTAAACACACCGCCAGGGCTCACTGACAGCCCAACATTGGCTGATTAGTGTGTCAGGGTGGCTGGTTTATATGTTGTCAGTGGGATCATGTATGTTTGGGGTGAACTTTTGATTATTCGCTTTTTGTGTGTGCAGGTCCCACAGTGTTGGAGGTGTTCAACACCCTGCTGCGGCAGCTCAGATTGAGTGTGGACTACGAGTTAACCGGCTCCTACGACGGCAGCACCAACATCGGCACCAAGATCATAAAAGCTCATGAGGAGAGGCAGCTGCAGGAGGCTGTCATCAGGACCATCGGTACGTCTGTGGGTGCTGTGTTTGTGTGTTTTGGTTTGTGTGTGTGTGGGAGGCTTTGCACGACAGGCTGGAACAGTTTGTTTTTGTACTGTAGGGGGGTCTTTTCTATTTTAGTATTGTCCAATCGTAGTTACTCGAGGTCGCCAGTAGGCAGCGGGAGTTTGGGGAGTTATGTCACAGTACACCAGAGGAATGTCAGCATGGATGTCTTATTGTCAAAGAAAATAGTAACATCTTATATGTGGAAATATTTTATTTAGATGCGGTGAGCCTAAGGATATTACACAGCCTGTCTGTAAGGTTTATTTTTATTTCCTTGATAATAGCAGTAATAGCTATAGCAGAAGTTGTATATTTATTTCTTTTTTAAAATTAAATAATCAATTCTCTGTTGAGTATTTCTTTTAATTATTATTCACTTCAGAATTTAATTTGGATTAAAGATTTTTAATGATTATCCTTAACCTCAGTGTCTGACGGAGATTTGAAATAATTCAAAGTTTAGGCTTTCTGCAAGCAATACTGTTGATGTTATGCCAGTAAACCTTTCCAAAAGATTATGAACATTGTAAACAAAATATATTGGGCATTAGATATATTTAGACAATTTATTTATTTTTTATTATTATTTCTCTGCTATTGAAACAACACCCTTTTGAAACTCTGTGTGTCTGCATAGTGTGACAGTATTACAAAATCTTTTTTATTTTCTCATTATCTTATCTTTAATAATACAATACAAAACATATCCCTAATGTTCACTACTCTTATGGAGTGCAGAACAAAGTTTTGGTTAGCAGGAAAATGAAAAATGGAGATGCAGGTTGTCAGATTCATGCAGAAAATACTGCAAACTGGTTTGTAAGGATTTAAAATTCGCCCGTCACTTGTGCTTATTAACGGGGCTGAGCATGCCGAGATGCTGCTCCACCAGAAACATCTTTAAGTGCTCAGTAGGGTGCAGATTACAAGATTATTTTAATAAGATTTTAGTTGTGAAGGCAAGTTTGTTAAAATCGCCATCTCTCTCTTTTTCCTCCTCTCTTCCATCTGATGCTCATCTCTCTTTCTGTCTCTTTCAGGTTCATTTGCAAACACTCTACCAACATACCAGAGATCAGAGGTCATGCTTTTCATCATGGGGAAGATCCCTGTCCCCGGGATTCACCCAGCTCTTCCCTCTACAGGCTCTGGGTAATTTTCAAACATCAGCAGCATATGCCCAGGACACACATGCATGACCAAAACTGAATGCTGTATGTGATTATGTAATACTCTGTCTCACCCTAGTTAGCCCTTTAACACCTAGATCGACATCTCTTTTCAGACACTGTTCACAAGCATTTAAACCTCTGAAACCTAATAAAATTGGTTTGATTTCTTTTGAAAACATGGAAAAAATCATAATAAGCAGCTAGGCATGAAATGTCCTCAAAATACAAAAAAAAAAAAGTGAAAGTTGACAAGGAGATGACTTAAAAATTAGCTAAGTATTTTTTGATAGTATCAAATAAAAGAAAAAAAGCAGAGAATAATATATTTATGATTCTTATAATTTAAAATATTGTGTTATGTTTTATGTTTTTTGTTTACTTTACTTCACATTTTTGCTTATTTTCAGATTATTTTAATTTATTTTATATGTTTTCTTGCTATTTTTTGGGCCATTTTTTGTTAAGTTGTTCATCATCTTCTTTCCATGTTTTTTAAAGAAATGAAGCCAGTTTTCTCAGGTTACAAAAGGTTGATAAGTAATGCTGCGTAGAGCTGAATGCTGGTGAATTAAAGGGTTTAAATTTGTATCTTTCTTTGGTTTTATCTCCAGGCCCGAGGGCACCAGGATGATTCAGGTTATGTTACTCAAGTCCTTGGTCCAGGTAAGTTTACAGCTTTGCTTTAGTATTAATTCAAAATGTTCAAAAAGTGGCTCTCAGCACCGTTTTGAAGCAGGAGATGCTTTGCCATGTTCCCTGTGCATTTTTTTACCATTTTAAGAAAGTACTTTACGTAACAGTCCTGCACGCTGTGTTTATCAAGGTGCTATAACTTTAAAGAAGTAGTAAATTAGATCTAATCAGTCAGGCTGACACTTCACTTCTCAATAGCTGTCATCAGTCAACTTTTATCTCATCATACGGCTCTTGAAAAAATAATTTCCCACAAACCATGTGTGTTTTGGCAGAAACCCTTATGGTCTCTGAATTCTTTCTCTCTCATCTTTCATTTCTCTGTGCAGCTTCTCATTTATTTTTTCACAATGTAGTGTTTGCAGAGTAAATATACTTTTAGAAAACCCTAAATATGTGCTCATTGTGAAAGCAGCCATCCATCCAGGCTAACAGGAGCTTGACCCAGAGTGCACTTCAGTCCAAACCAGAAGAATGTCTTTGTTATTTAACATGTCATCTCTGCACGTTTGAAAATATTGTTCATATAAACAAAATCAAACATCAGAAATGCTGTAACAGAATAACAACTCATTGCTGCTCACACAGTCACCTCATCAGACTTTACACAGTGTCTGCACATCCTTTAAAAGTCTTAAAATTAGGCCTTAAAATTCATTAAATAACTTTAAACTTGTATTTTGGCAGTCTTAAATATCATTTATCCATCTTTTAATTTCTTTTTGGTCTTATATTACAAATCCTCAAACTTATCTCTGAACCTAAAAGTGTATGTTTACTTCATACTTGTACTTACCTGTTGGCAAAATTAATATTAACCTAACATGCTCTAATACCCATATTTCTACATGAAACCTTCCACTGCATGAGACTGAATCTACGATATTTCATAAAAAAGGAAAAAAGACCATTTGCCCTCCAAAAAAATCTTGCCTTCAATTTGGTTGAAAATGATCTTGAAAAGCTATTGAAAAGACCCACATTTCAGTACCTATTGCCTGTAGACACCCTGCTGTTTATTACAGTTAAATGTGGCCTACGGTCTCAGTTAAGCCCTCTGATTATTTGTCTAGAAGATATTTATAGATTGCATGTAGTAAAGGCCTAAAGAAGAACTCGACTGTTTTTCACAATAATTTTATTCATGTGCAGGTAAGTTTAAATTACTTGTGATTATCAATCTCTCAGGTGACAGCAGGTTTCCAGACCACCAACATGCTGACGGCACTGCCCAGCTCGTTCCTGGAGCCGCTGCTGTCCTTCTCTCTGACAGAGGATCCAGAGATTCGGCTGCTGGTGCTCCAGATCCTCCTCAGTCTCATCGACAGGCATGACAACACACCCAAGCTCTCCAACATAAGGTGTGTGGGGGTGTCTGCAGGAACATGTCTACTGTGAGGCCTAATTTATAGTGTATTTGAGCGTTTCTTCAGTGATGTTTGTGTTAATCACTGTCCCGCGTCTCTCTGCAGCATCATCTCCGACATCTCTGTGCTCAAGCTGAAAGTTGACAAGTGTTCCAGACAAGACAACCTATTTATGAAAAAGGTACAAAACCTGTCCTCCATTGACTTTTACTTTGTGTATCACTAGAATACAATACTCAAGTCAAAACAAGTCAAAATTAATTTGTTTTCTCTGCAGTCTAATCTTTTTCTCTGCTTTTCCTGTTTTAAAAAATAGAGGTGTAATGCTTCTGGAGCTGAAACAGTGCGACAGTGTTTTCTGTCATGTCGCGGTTCCCTTTATTCAGTTAATTTAAATGAAGTAAATTTATGAAGTGAATCTTCCTCAATGTTGTTGAGTTCTTAAAGCATTTTTGTAGTTGATTTAGTAAAAAGCCAGAAAATTTTCCTCATTGATCCGAAACTTAAAAATCAAGGTCTGAACCAAACTGTGATTTGGAGCGTCGTTACACTCCCAACTCCTTGTGCACACGATGAAGCAAAACATCGAATGTGTTTCTGAAATTTGAACATATAATTGTTTACACTGGTGACACAACAGCAGGAAAAGTATGGCACTTTAACTTAAAGAGCGCCGTCTCCTTCTCATCCCCTCTCTCGCGCTTCCCTCTTACAGCACGGCCAGCAGCTGTACCGACACATCTACCTGGGCTGTAAGGAGCAGAGCAGCGGTCCGCAGCACTACGAGTCCCTCTTCACACTGCTGGGTCTCATCAGCGTGGAGCTGGCAAATGAAGAGGTGGTGGTTGACCTCATTCGCCTGACACTCGCACTGCAGGTACTAATGCACATGCTTTCAATCACCTAATTTGTTATAATTACTTGTTTGCTTATTTGGAAAATAATTAGTTACAATAAGTCCGGAAATAATTGCAGCATTTGCAGTTATTACTCCCAGACAGTTATGTGCCAGCACTGCACTGGTGGAGTGATAGGGGTAATAATACAGCCATTCATTTTTATTTATATAACACTATAAATACGAAGCAATTAGCAGTGCTTTAAAATAACAACTATGAACTGTACGTATCCATTATGTCCAGTTCTCTATAAAGGTATTCTTCTGGGTTTTCAAATTAAAAGTTATTCTCTCCATTACATACATTTTGTATATTACATCAATCCATTTGTCAGCAACAGGTATTTCTTTTTTGAGCCATTTCGCAGTGATTTCTTACCAAAAAAATGATATAAAGTTGAATAAAACATATAAATACTAATATTTAATACAATATTTAGAAGTGGTAACAGTCCAGAATTCCTAAAACCAAGTCTGAGAGCATTTTAAGGAAGTCATTTATTAAAGTTATTGTGTGCTTGAACTCCTCAGGCAGGGTGTCCTTGGTAATGAGTCTTTCTTCCCTGTGCAGGACCTGGCTCTGTCCACCGACGAGGCTCTCCCCGTTTATAACCGCTGTGCTGTTCACGCCCTTGCCGCTGCCTACCTCAACCTCATCTGCCAGCTCACCACCGTCCCAGCCTTCTGCCAGCACATACACGAGGTCTGGACATAGACTTTTTTGAATATTTCTAAATGTCTCTATGTTTTTGTTTGTGTATGTGAATATCAAAAACCTCTTTTAATAGATGGCCATTTCCCCTCTGCCTTGCAGGTAATTGAGGTTAGACAAAAAGAAAGTCCCTACCTTTTGCCTGAGGATGTCTTCGTTGATAATCCCAAGTATGAAGCAGCCACATTCAAGTGTAACAGCAGTTAGCTTTTATTATTTACAATATAAATACTCATCACTCCCTGTTTCCTCCTAGGCTGCCGTCTTTATTGGAGAAGGTAGAAGGGGATGTTTTGTTCCTTCAGTCGAAGATCACTGAGGTCCTTGGAGGCAGCGGTTATAACACAGACAGACTGGCTACGCCTTATGTCCCCCAGTATACTGGTACGCTCAAACAAAATCTCTCTTGTGTTATAAAGTACCTTTTATAAAGTAACACAATCAGCTGTGGCAAAGAATGGGGGTTCTTAAAATGAGGAATGTGCTCCCCTCTTCAAGAAAACAACAATAAATACTGATTATGTGTTATTGACTTGCCAGCGTGTTACAGCCTTGTGTTGGTGCTTTATTGATTCCTGCATGGAAATGCAGAGCTGAATTGCTCCCCTGAAGCTGGTGGGGATTGAGTGTTTCATTGAGGGACACTTCATCAGGGCAGACCCTCTTTCATCCTCGAGGCTTAGAGCCCACATCATTGGGTTGAAGGACGAGCCCTCTCTGAGTGACTGGCAACCTTTACTGAATTTTATTTGTTAGGCCATCAATTCCTCTGTGTTTTTACTATTCAGGTTTACTCAGTTTTTACATATTCAATAAATGCATGAAAATGCTCAATAGAACCACCATTTGTTAAGAGTTTTCTGTTAAGCAGGGTTCCTATAAGGTGCTTGAGGTGCTTGAAGTGCTTGAATTTGACATTCATTTAAGTCCTTGCATACCTTGAAAATCAAAGTTTTTGTTTACTTTGTTTAAAAAAAGACCTTGAATATAATTGAGAGGAGAAAAGAATGATGAATTATGTCATGAAAGGGATTAGATAATTTAACGACTGTGGTTTCGTTTATTTTTTGCGTAAGCCGTATTAGCACTAATCGGTTGGTAAAAACCAGTAAATAGTCAGCGCCAGGATGTTTTGTTAGCTTGCAAAACACTCACACTGGAGCTGCTGCAAGTTTTGATCTGTAACTTGGCAGTACAAGAGCAGCAGTTGATTTTAGGCCCCTGTAGCATGTTGCACAATTTTCATGTAACATATGGTTGTGGAAAAAATACATTTCAGCCTGAATTTAAAATAAGTGTTAAAAAATTACTTGAAAACCCTTGAATTCGACTTACCTCTTTCTGTACATGCCCTGTTTAAAGTAAAAACAAAAAATGTCTGCACTGTCTTTCCAGATGAGGACCGTCTGTCCAAGAGAAAGAGCATCGGAGAGACCATCTCACTGCAGGTGGAGGTGGAATCCCGAAACAGTCCAGAGAAAGAGGAGGTAAAGGCAAAAATCTTTTGTAACAATTTCGTGGTGTAAAACTCAAATGTAAGCACTAACGGGAAGTTTATATGAAGTTATTAGTGCATCAAGCCTCTGTGTTTTCTTGTTCTGTTCTACAGAGGACTCCAGCAGAGGAGATCACATTTGAAACCCTGAAAAATGCCATCGGTATGTCCACACACTTCTAAGCTTTAGTGGTTTTTAAAAGAACTCTATACGACATCAGAAGCTTTAATATACACACAAACAACAACAACGACATCATAAAACAACAACATCTGACTAAAGTGTGCTACATGCATGTTAGTGCATGAGTCCTTTGTGTGTATCTTTTCTGCTCAGCCAATGTCCGCCACTCTGCACAATTTCATTTTTATTTTTTAAATTTTTTTAAAAGATATTTTTTAGGGCATTTTTGCCTTTAATTGATATGCGGCATGCAGCAAAGGGCCATGGCTGGAATCGAACCCACAGCCGCTGCAGCGAGGACACAGCCTCCATATATGGGGAGCTTGCTCTATCCACTAATCCACCAGGCGCCCCAAAATTTCATTTTTAATGACGAGACATATTTATTAGCATTTAATGTTGATTTTTAAACAATATTTTACTAATAATTTTCATTTTTTAAAAACAAGTTTGGACATTTAGCTGCCGTGACATTTTGCACTGGCATTTAGCAATACATCCAACCGATGTGATGGCTAAAGCCAGCTAGACTGTGAAGTCATGAACGTGAGATCAAGACTAGACAATAGCTACTTAATTACGCACACGCCACCAGGGATGTGAATTACTTGAAGATTTTTCTGCCATTGTTGAAAAAATTCTGTGAATGATGGCAAATATGTGGTTAACACAACCTCTGCTTAAAAGTATTCAAATGATATGCTTATTGACACCGTATCAACACGTGTAAAACTTTCTAATGATTTGTGCTGATGGTCCTCCTGTGCAGTTGACACCAAATTTACATGAGCTGCAGTGAAATTAAAAAATGGACACAAGCTGCCAAAAGATCTTGCAGGAAAACAAAAACCCACACATTCAGGGGAATCAATAATTCAGATTTCATTCACTGCTTTAAGAAGAATCAGTCAAGCACAAATGCCACCTACAAATATGCTGCAGCATAATGCATTATTGTATTGTTTGTGCCTCCCTCTAGTGGACAGTGTGGGTATGGAGGAGCAGGAGAGGGAGCGGAGGAGACAAGTGGTCGAGAAGTTTCAGAAGGCCCCCTTCGAGGAGATAGCTGCCCACTGTGGTGCCAGGGTAAAGCAAAAGCATTTTTCCTTTATCAATATCGTTTTTTAAATGTTTTATTTATTTATTTCAGCTTTATACTATTGTCTGATGTGATATTTTTGTGTCCTTTCTAGGCCACACTACTGCAGAGCAAACTAAATCAGATCTTTGAGATTACAATCAGGTAAGAGGTGATGCCTTGGGATTATTTTCTAAAGTGATGATAGTGACATTGATGGCAGTAATATAGCCAAGGAGTTGGTGATATGGACAAAATCTTTCATCACTGTACATGCAATTTTATATCATGATGACACTGTATTAAACAATACAGAAACACAAGTTCAATTCACCTCAGTTATGTGATTAATTTCTTCTTTATTTGGAACTCCCATACAAACAAAATAACAACAAAATACTCAAAACAGCAACACTAACCTTCTAAGTTGAAACTTCAAGGTTCCTGAGAATAATAATTTTAAGTGTTGAAGGTTTCTTTTAGACACTGCTTTACTCTCCTTCTCCATGTCTGCCCAAATAAACATTGCGGTGCAGCTGAACTCACGAGATCACACAAAAATCACAAGGTCACATGAGAAACCAGCCCTGGTTTGCTGCATATTATTCTCCAAATAGCTCCCGCAGCAGAAGCAGTATTGCCAAATCTCTACCAGCGGACACATTTCTATCGTTGCACATTTTACACCGTCAAATCACCCAACTGTAATACTGACTCAAATAGATGATGAAGATGATTAACTCATGGCGATGCTGACTGTTTCTTCTCCCCATTCAGACCCCCGCCAAGCCCATCTGGAACCATTTCATCAGGTTACGGCCAAAGCCAGAGTCGATCTGTACCCATCTACGAGATGAAGTTTCCTGACCTCTGTGTGTACTAAACCGAAGAGCGAAGTTACAGAACTATTTAACATTTAAAGGACAGGAAAGGGATTTGGGAAGGGCAACCGATCCTCACTGTAAAGGCGTCTTCATCGTAGAGTCAAGCAACCACGGGGGATAAGGAGACACTTGTTTGAAGCCAACTCAAGAACAAGCCACCTCCTCATTAACTTAGTTCCTTTGCCCTGTGATCGCAGCCAAAACAAGCAAAAAAAAAAACAACAAAAAAAAGCTAATGTAACTAAAAACAGCAGTAAAACAAACATTCATTTCACGTATTCCCTTCATTTCTTCTTAGATGTCTGTTGAAACTCCACTGGACGGATTTTTAAATTAGAAATTGCCAATAACTGTGAGGGAAAATTTGTTTGTCCCATACAGGTTGCCATACTACCCTTAATTACAAAATTCAGCCGATTTTGATATTTAATATTGTATTTATTTTGTTTGTTGATTTTATGGACAGGAAAAGCATAAATGAATTAGATGCATTTTAAATGACCCGACTGTATTTTTGTGTATATTTAATTGAAATATGGATAGATAATACATACAGATATGACGCTAACCCTTGCCATCTGTTACTCATCTTCTAAACATCTGTCCCCGGTATTTAATGCTGTCTTTGTTTCGCCTTTTTTTTTTAGCTTTAGCCAAAAGTGCTTTTTCTTTGATGACGGGCATTTATTTCCTGCACCTAGCTTTGTTTCTTCTTCTAATGGTTATTTTTGTTTTTAGCTGTGGTTTGAATGAAAGATAACTGTCCTTCCAAATTGAGTGCCTTACAGGTCACTCAAGTTCAAACACACACAAAAACGCACACTGCACCACAGTCACGACGACACTAAACCTCCGAACATCTCAAGTGTTTACTGTGACATTTATCCGATCAAACACTAGAAGATAATTAAGGATCCTTTATTTTCCTCCTTTCCATATAAATGTGTATATACAGAGAAATATATAAATCTTTATGCTGATGTACAGAGTAGGATTGTTTTTGTGTGTGTATATATATTGTATATTCTAATTTTAGACTGCCACTGCACTGATTGTGTCCGTAGAGGGGAAGAACTTGGTGTTCAGATATTTAAGTAAAACCCTAAAATGAATAACCAGCAACACATTGAAATCAAAAATGTGTACCTGAGAAGCCCATAGTACAAATCTGCACTGAACAAAAAAACCAAACACTTTTGTTTTTGCTCCCATTTTTCACAGATTTAAGTTTAAGATTGAAGACTTTTTAATGGACTGAGATTTTCATGGTAGAGTTACCGTTTTAGAAATATCACGGTTTCAGAGAATACAATTATTATCAGTTTCAATGACACTTAAGGAATGAAAACACAGGTTTCATGAGCAAACTCTACTATAATTTAAACTTGATCATTTTTGATGGAGGTATGTTATAAAAAAAGTCTCCCTTTTGAAAATAACGAAAGATTCTTCATCAGGTTGCTTTTCTTTTTTTCTTCTTCTTAAATACCATAGATAAATGTACATGCTATAACTGTTCATTTTCATGTCACGGTATACCAACCCTAGACTTAATAAGTCTGTATAAGTCTGTCGAAGATTGGTCAATAATGTGTTAAAATCTGTGTTTGTAAGCACTCCTATACCAGGATAATCATCCACACAACAAGTGTGGCATATCGAGATTCGGATTAAACAGCACTGTTACTATTGTTACTCCCAGTTGTTACTAACTGAGATGATCACGATTAAAGGTCACTCTGCAGTTTGATCACACAACAAGATGCCACAGATGTCACAAGGTTTGAGGGAGTGCGCCATTGGCACGCTGACGGTGTGACTGTCCATCAGAGCTGTTCCCTGTGAACTGAACGTTTTTTTCACTACCATAAGACGACTCACATGTCGTCTCAGTGAATTTGGCAGTACATCCAACCAGCCTTATAACCGCACAAGTCACTTACAGTTTGTGCAGAAGTTTTTCCGTTGGGCAAACCAAGGTTCAAGGTTTCTTTAATTGTCTTCCTTGGACGAAAATTTTTGTAGATAAAGGGAAATTGTTGCATCAAACATAGACAGACATTACTGTTCAAAGCATTAAATAGAAACAATAGACACAACACAGTAAAGAAAAAAACAAATATTTCAACAATACGCTGTACGTGGAGGTCCTGAGCTGTTGTGGTTAAAAGTAGTCTGCGGTTGTGAGGCCGGTTGGATGTACTGCCAAATTCATAGAATCCTCAATCCTCTTGCCAATGGCACGCTCCCCTAAAATTTGAAAAATGTTGCATTTTGTTATGTGTTGAAACTGTATATTTTTTGGGTGTGTCCTGTTATGTGACCATCCTAAGGCACAACTTTTTTTTAGCAGCATCTTGATATGCCACACGTCAGATAAGTGGATTATTAGAAGTGCTCACTAATGTTAACCTGTTAAAAATGGGAGCAAAAACGAAGGTGTTGCGTTTAAACTTTTGTCCAGTGTTCATCATCTCGAGGCCAGTGTATCACACTAGTGAAGTCTGAAAGTGTCCTGCTAAAGAATTTAAGAACCTAAAATAATCAACTTGGTTGTTAGCCGCAGATTTTGCAAAAGGTCTTATCACCAGAAAAACGACCTTTATTGTTGCCATTACATCCTCAATCCTGCTGGATTAAGTTTGCACTGTATTTTTACGCCATACTGCTGCTGCAGTGCACTTCTCTCATTCAGAAAGATTTAAAGTCTAAAAGCCATTGTGTGCGCATGTGTGCACATACACACAGGTATAAAAAGTATAATGGCAATAATTTGCCACTAGCCTGGCTAACACAGCCCAACTGTTGGTAGCAGATCCTTTTGTGTTTTAAATCGTACCTTCTGTTGTTGTGATACCGTGATGGTCAGTTTTGTGATGTTGTAAAAGGGCCGACCCTCCAGCTCCTGCGCTTCTGTGATTTAACTGCACCGGGTGTGAAACGCGCTGCAGCCATCTTGTTTAATGTAAGCAACAAGTGTCTGGTTTGTCCCCGATTGTCATGTGTTACAGTCCCGCTGGTTGCTTCATTTTTGCAATGTAGTGTCCTCTGTGTGTGTATTCATGTCCACCAATGCCAGTGTATCATCTTTTTGTCAGTGCAGGTGAGCGTGTGTGTGAGTGTGTGTCCGTACGAACATCCATGTAGATGTGCGTCTTTCTATACATTACCCAAGACCAAACTCTTCAAACACAGTTTACAGTCTTTGTCCAGTGACTCTTTCCACCACGTTAACGAAGAACAAGCTATCTAAGAGTAATGTGCAGCTGTCTAAACCTTCCAGTGACACTTTGTGTAAAACTGTCTTTTCAGCATCTTGCAACCTCGCAGTGAAGACGTGTAAATCTACCAGTGTGCTTGTTGTCATTGCATAGCGTGATGTAATACTAACTGACGGTAATCCGATCTTACTTTTGTCATTACATGGCTGGTTAATAGATCTGTTTACAATGTAGTGCTGTAGGTCAAATCTATTCATTCTGTGAACTTTGCACTTTAAAAACTGGATTACCTAGTGACAAAGGCAGCTTTTACATGGAGAAAATGCCTTATGAGTGTCATACCTGACTTTGCATGCTAGTGACGTTGCCGTGTTGTACAATAAATCTGTCTGTAAGCAGAAACTGTCTGATCTTTTTGTGATTTATTTTGTTACTGATGACAAAAACCTGATAAAGAAGAATGTTGTTTTTTAATGTGATCTGCCTGAGACACAGGAAGCTGCTGAGCGTCATCATGCATCATCATGCAGAGTATGAAAACAATCTTTGACTCAAGACTGAATATTCGGTTTCCACAGCTGTGCTCATAGTGTTATTTTTTTAGTTGCTGTAATAGACTGGCTTCTGTTACATTACTTGCATCAGTGCTTGTATTGTGTGTTTGCCATTCCCATGACTGTCACCTGATTGGATAGTTTACCAGAATTAAATTCAGCATGTGTATTAAATTGTGTCTTTTTTCTACTGTTACAGCCTTCAGCAGTAAAATACTTCAAATGTTTTTACCTTGTAGATATTTTTTTTGCTAATTCAGTTAACAAAATGTCCAAAAATGGACAATAAATGGAAAAACATGGTAGGGAAAATTTGTTTTTAACCATTGTATCTGTGGGTCTGTCCATCACTTTGGTCACGATGGAAACATGCCCAAAACTATTGTTGTGAAATGTAGTACAAACCTTCATGCTCCTCAGAGGATGAACTGTTAAAAGTTTCTTCCTCTGACCTTTTATCTGGCACCAGGTTAAAAAAAAATCTCATTTATGAAGAAATATCTGCAAAACTACAGTTATTCTTCTCAGCCTCAGCTGTGGGTTACTTTTCACTTAGTGCTACTTAGCAAACGTAAGCATGAGAACCTGCTTAACAAAGGAGGTGAACATGGAAAACTACATTCATACCCTAACCTAAACCAGTCTTACACCTCATGATCTGTATGAAGAATCTTCATCATGTTTTCATATAGTTTTGCTTTTGATAAATGCAACTCTTTTAATTTATCTAGATTTTTTTTAAAAAATATGTAGTACTTCCTGCATATACACCATATAGTAGGTCAACAGTCTTCCCCATCTGTCACCAGTAAAATTTTATTATTTATTTCTAGATTTAATGCTTTTTTGTTTTGTTTTTGTCTAAATCAGTTTTGATTCTTAGAAAAAATGTTCCCTTCAAGTGTTTTCAGCTGCATCTGGTGACCTTCATTAGCTTGTTGGTAGTATCATTAATATTAACCCTCAGAGTTCATGTTGTAAGTCTGTGCTTATTAAATGAAATCAGTCCATTACAAGTATTTTTGCGACAAACAAAAATGATCTTTAATATTATATTAATTTACAAAAAGAAACCACACTGTAAATAAACTGAATCGATTTCAAAATACTTTCATTCACACCCACCTCTGGCCTTGAAATGGCATTCTCTGTTTATCAAAACATATGGATCAATTTACGTTACATATGAGAAAAAAAGAAAAAAAAACATTCCTAAGAAAGCTTTCAATTCAGACCAAGGAGGTCAAGGCAATCTGTGGGTGCACTGTTTTTATTTAACAGAAAAACATGTTGTTTCTATCCTTAAGGTTTCAATAACAGACACATTGTTGGCTCAGAAAAGATATTGAACATGCTAATTATAGTGACAAGTTTCAGTAATTTAAAATTTAGACCTGCAGGTACTAACATGCAATGGCTATTAGATTCTTTTAACTAGCCGGCCATTCCTTCTCCTCCATTCAGCCCATTACCATCTGCACATCTGTGACTATAATGTGACTGGAGAACTGGACATCTTCCCCTGAGATTTCACCTTCCATGGCTTCAAAAATCTACCATTACGTTTTGAGGCAGGTGGGCGCCCCCATCTGAAGTGACTCATCCGATACGTCCCATCTTTTCTCTCCTGTGTGACATGTGACTTTGAGCTGACCCTGGCGCTCTGCAATCCCTGGTTTTTACTTCCTCCATCCGCCTCTTCCTTTACTTCGTCCTCATAACTGCTCAGCTGTCTGCGAGACTGAGGGAGGAAAGTGCCCTCCGAGGAGCCCCCTCCCTCCAGAGAAGAGGCGAAAACTTTTATCGGTCGGCGTTTACGACCAGATGGTTTGCCCCAGCGGAAATGTTCCATTGAATAGGAGCGTCGCAGGTCACTGTGAGCTTTCAGATCTGCCTCTGATAACTTGTCTTCAGAAACCAGGGTGGCCATAATGATGCTGAGTAAGAGGTCATCATCATTAAACTTCAGGGCCAACGCACTGAGCTGTGGGAATTCAGTTTGGATCACAGACACGCAGAGGTCGATACAGTCCTGTGTGGAAGGAATCAGAGAGACACCAGTGAACATTTTAAAATGATGTGTTTTCTTGAGGTCATGTGAGGAGCTGACGGTGATACAGTAATGGGACTGTTTTTTTGTCTTCATTAACTGATTTATTGTAGTTTGTGCTCCCATCAGCTTAAGCTATGCCAAACAACAAAGTTTCGCAGACGATACTGAAATTTACATACATAAATCATTATTAAAGTATTGTGTCATAAAATCTCTGCATATATGCATTGAGAAAATGTGCAAAACTGCCCAGCAAAAAACTTAAAGCTGCGTTTAAAACTGAAATAACAGACTTTAATTGCTGTAAATAACAATATCTTTAATCTGTCTCATTGTTATTTAGACTGAATTATGGACAGGAATTACCCCCCTTATAAACTTTGAAGATTTTATGGGTTTTAAAAAAGGTCAACAAGTGATGAGACTACAGATATGAGACTAGCTGCAGAACATAATCACGCCAAGCGGCAACGAACACGGATTTACAGCCTCTTTACAGCGATGTGACCATATTACAGTTTGTTTATAGCCTAATGTGAACCTTTTACTTCTGGTGATTGTATTTGGGCTTCAAAAATCCTGCAAGTTCATCTGTGAACATTATCTTGCTAAACAAAACATTTGTTTACCACAGAGCTTATTTTCTGCTTTCATCCAGAATTCACTAAAAAAATCCTTCAGGCTTTAAGCAAGAGCACCTGGTCAGCCAGAGAGACATTATCTGGGGCACTCCTCAGTGAAAAAAATGCCAAGAAAAATATCCCAGATTTGACAATGACACTCTTAAACATCTCAGTCCATTGATTCAGTTTAATTTTATTAATCAATACATTTTCGTTACTTCCACCCCTCATAACTTCAACACTTCACATTTTACTGGTTTTCATTGGCACAAGGGTAGGCAGAAATCTGGGAAAGACTGAAAGATAAATAAACGGCAGAATTACAAAAACAAAAACTCCTCCTGCAGCTACAAAGAATCTGAAGAAATGTAATAACATCCAAAGCTCCAAAATGAAGCTTAAAGAAAGATTGTTTTGTCAACTGTTTCCAAGAGTGAGTGAGCTTTAATGCTCAAAAATGTATTTTTTTAATGCAACTTAAATTTTAATTTAGTCTGTTTTTAAGTTGTTGTCTCTGTGTCCTTTTAAAGGGACTTTATAGAGAGGATTTTTCCTGGCCAAGTAACAGAGACGTAATAGAGAGAAGGCAGCAGTGTAGATGATACAACAATTTAACCTACCAGTATCCTTTCTTTGGTACTCAGGTCGTTGCAGATGGAGCTGTCCCAGCACACCGACCCGAACCCGGGGACGCACACATATGCCATCATCACCACTAACAACCAGCACAGATACACCATCTTCAGCCTGGTGTGGAGGACAGAAACACAAGAGAAAGTAAAGCCACAGGTGGGAAACTCCTCAAAAAAATAGAAGCGCATTTATTAAGAGGACAGTCCCAATAGGTTGATATAGTCATTGCTACTTTTATGATCAGGTGCCTCTTGATAATTGCACTTGTGTAACACTTCCTTCTTTATATAACTTTGCGTGATTCAACCCTGTCCCAAAGATAACTGGTGGATTTGTAGCTGTGTGTCCTGGATGAATAACTGTGAGATAAATACCATTCATCAACATTCCTTTAGCCTGCAAATATTGTAACCTATTATAACAGATGGTCTCGTAAATCAGTTGCACATGAATCTTATTTAAAAGTGGTTGATAATGAAAGCCATGGAAAATGTGCATGTTTCCCAAAACAAGGCTTGATTAAAGATTGCTCTTTTTATCCCTTCATGGATGAAGAAATATGGGGTAGGATACAAAAAAAAGATTGAAGGGGTGTCTAATTGTCATTTCAGTGAATGGGGCAGGATCTATATATTTTTCTTCCTTTAGATTCATGCTGTATTTGATCTTTATTTTGCAACATCTGTAATTAAAAATAATAAAGATTAAATTGTCACATTAAAAATAGTTATGCTCACAAAATGCATTTTGTGTGAACCATATTCCATATCCAGAGGAAAAAAAATATGTCTGTATTTGGACTGTGAAGTGTGTTTTACACTATGCAGGATTGTTGTTTACTGCTTGGAAACATGCCCACAAGCAAAAGTGGAAGTAAAAGCTTTATTAAATTAACATTTTTGGGTTTGGGGGTTTGGGTTTTGTGTCTTGTGTCTTTGGATGTCTGCTGCTTATGGTCTGGCAGCTGGCTGCCAACTTTTTTTATAAAGCTCAGACCTCACCAAAGAGCTGTGGGGGGTTACATCCATAAATGTCACATATATAAAAAATAAAAATAAAAAAAGGAAATACAAGTAGAGGACAGAGTCTCTGCAGAAGAAATATGCAGTCACACACACTTCTGGTGGGGTCATAAGTTTAAGAGGAATTACTTCTGTTGGGATGTTCTTATGCAATGTTTTCACCACTGTACATTTTCCTGCAATAAGTAATGCATCAAAATTCGCTCATATCCCACGTACTCATTGACCAGTGATTTGTGCAAAACCCATGTATTTTAGAGAGCTGTGGTCATGTGACCAGTGCGCTAACAGGAGTACAGCAGGCTGGGGTGGTGGATTGTGGAACAAAACATGGGACTTTCACCAGGACATCTTGTTCTTCAGAACCATATAAACTTTTTCTAAATCTTTGGGGGGTGTCTGGGTTCAACAAACTCAGGGCTTCACTCTGGGAGCCCTGTGTTTGCTTCCAGCATGAATGTAAAGATGGGATGAGAATGTGTTTGCGTCATATATCTTTAACATTTAGAACCTTAATATAAGTTTTGAGAGACAGTAGATGATATTAATAGTAACTTGGGGCTGATCAAAGCTCTCTGTATAAGGACCATAACATTTTTTTAATGGCCATCAAAACGAAACTATAGTAAAGTTAAAACATATCTAAACAAAAATGTTTATCTATAATTCTCACGAGATCAAACCCAATTTTGGTAAAGCATTTTATTTTATTTTTTTGCTATCCCTGCACTTGATTCAAGCTGGCTTCACAAAAACAATGTATTCACAGGAAATGAGTCACACATGTGGTACAGAATTATTTGATTCTCATCCTAGATGTTTACTTTGCACTTTTTACCATGTTTTTCCCAAAAATGAACAGTCATTATAAAAAACATAGTTGTTTTTTTTTTATTAGCTGTAACTAGCTCTGCTGTCAGTTGGTCCGTGGTTTTTGCCCTCAGAGGCTGACATATGGCATGAACCTAAAGTGAGTATGGACCTATGAAGAAGTGTTTTTGTGCTTGTGCCAGTGATGGTTGGGTGGCCTATGTGAAAAAGACATAACCACTAATCTAATTCACGTAACATGACCAAACTTGTATAGAAGGCACACACACACACACACACACACACACACACACACACACATACATATAATTTTCCCACGTCCCCTTACATGACTCATGAATTGCTTGTTGCAGGGTGGGCTCATTAGTGTGTGTGAATGCATGAATGTGTGGATGCATGTGTATACCATAGCCATTGCAGATTCACACTTTTTCAAATTCAGTTTCAGTCTCCAGCAAATTCAATGCATTGCTACTTTCCATCCATCCACCAGATGCCCTCAGACTCTCCCAGCTGTCCCAGTCACCTGACTCTTATTTTCCACCTGCTCACCTGTTTTCACTTTCCCTCATCAGCCCGCAGTTTACAGCTGCAGCCCCTCCAGGATGTTGCACTCTCAACAATTAATGCAAATCAAACTAACCTCAGTGAATTCTGCACAACCTCCTCCAAATTTGTCCAACTTTTTTGCAACTTTAATGAAGCATGGTAGCTTCTTGTGAATCACCAGACTCATTATTTCTGGTTGTGAATATGTGACACAGATGTCTCACATTTACAACCAAAAAATACTGCTTAATACTGGACATGGACAATCCCTGATGTTCTGCATTAAAAGATGGAACATGCAGAGAGACGGAGAATTGGTGAAACAGACAACAAAGACAAATCAGCATGACAGCAGCTGCTGCTTTCACATCTCTTGCGAGCGCTGAAGAAATCATGGTGAGTTACATTAAACGTGCATGGACATGGTTAGAGATAATGTTATTGTGGTATAAATCACAAAGTGATAGAGGAATGCTTGCTTGTTTGCATGACAAACTTGTGTTTATGTGTGATTAAGAAAAAAGTTTAGGAATAAAATTCTTGCATATGTTTATGATACGAAAGCTTTATTCAGACTTTTTGGTAAAGTAACTTAGAGCACAGCAGATGGATTATACTGAAAGAAAACAATTATTTTTTCACTTTTTGTTTCGGCCAGTCATGCAAATCAAGAGCTGCTTTCAAATGGGAATCAGTTCGAATGGCGTCATCAAATGGATTTGTATGCTTCAGATCTTGTTCCTTCTTTTAAATGCAGGCATTTTTTTTTTGACTGTTGTGCACTGCCAAATGAAATCAAACTCATTCATCATGGTCCAAAGTGTGACTTCATTCCAGGAAGAAAGATGACAACAGCTGCTGTCATGTCTGTAAAACAATTATTTAAAGCAAGGGGTGAAACAAAGTCTTCCTACATAACATGAGCTTGAATTCCAAGGAATGCCATTTGACGCACTCCTGCTCCCCAACTGAGCAGCACATCTGTTTACGAGGGTAAATATCCAAGACAAAGACGTTTGCTTCACGCAGACTTCTTCTTAGACTAAGAAAACCTAAATGAAAACCAATGCTGTACAAATATTCTCTCATTTAATCCAGACTCAGAGATGATAAAACAATTGAGATGATGCTGGGAATACTTTTTTCTAATAAAAAAGAAAACTGATCAGGAATCAATAAGGCCAATAACGATACTGGCATTGGTATCACTACATTTCTATCAATTCACATTCCTACTTGCTCCCACTATTCCACTGCAAAAAAATGCTTAAAACACTGCAACATGCATTGCAACGTTTTAGAAAAACTGCCATGAAATCAGACATTTTTCCTGCCTGTGAAATCCTGGATATCCAGCCCATGTCCATTCATTCCCAGCCAGATTGTTATGGTTGTGCTGTTGCCCATGTAGGTGTGATGTGGTAGGTATGGATGTTTATGGTTGCCTATTTGTCGACTCAGCAAAATTTGTGCTAAATTTAGGCTCTTTTGTCCATTTTGCAAGTTTAGTGGTGCTTTTTGTGGTTGGCTTTTGCGGTGGTGTGTGGCTGCGAGACACTCATTGCAATGTGGAAGGCAGCTGAACTAGCATCAGCTGGACATCAGCTGCATCCTGAAAGCCATTGTATATTTGTTTGATAATAAAACTGGACAACCTCTGTGCCACACCAGTTTCCAACGCGATACCGGGAACTGTAATATCATTTAATTAACCGAACCTTGGCTAAATCCTGGACAGCACCATTCAACCAGGTGACTTCTTGCTTTATGGTGACTGGCATGTTGGTGGAAATGTGAGGTGCTGTCCCAATCCTGCTGTGGATAACTGCTTTACACCGTACAAAGGCTGCTGCAATGCGGTATTGCCCCTGTTCGGGAAGAGTGACCATGCAGCCATCATGTTGGGGTTGGAATGTGCTGACAATCAACCCTTTGAAACCTGAGCAGATCGGTTTGATTTAAAAAAAAAAAAAAAAAAAATTGGCAGAAGGCAGTGAGCAACTTAACAAGAATTTGCAAAAAATCTGTGAAGAGAAGTTACAAGAAAATTACCTGAAATTAGGCACAAAAAGTAAAAAACAAATGACCTAAATATGTACTAAAAATGTTCTAAAAACAATTTATCTTATATATTAATTTTATTAATTTTATTTCTGTAACATAATTTCAAATACAAAATTATTATGATTAAAAAGAAAGATTTTGGGACATTCGGCCCTAATTTTCGGATCTTTTTTGTAATTTGTCGGACATTTCTTGCAAAAGCCATCCTTGCCGTTTTTCCCCCATGTTTTCGAAAGAAATCAGACCAATTTGCACAGGTTTTAAAGACTTAAAAAGCTTGAGAGAGGGCATCTGAGCACAGCACAAGAAAGCTAATGTTGATTTAATGATTCCACAACTATAACCATGGATAATCAGAACCATCTGGAAACATGGACAAACATAAACCAGCAGCCAACAGTGGAAGAAGATGCATTTCGGAGGAAATTAGCACATTTCACTGAGGTTGTGCCTTGTATAATTACAAGGACAAAATAAATAATTGATTGAACTGAACCTCTACCTGCCTGCACCTTTTTTCCTACCTAATTCCTGTTCACCTGTGGATTGTATGTGTCTGTTTTAACCTGCTTCTCATGCCAGGAAGATTTTGTAATTTTATTCTTTTGACAAATGACTTCCTGTTTGCCTGGAAGCATTCAGGCCCTCCACTTGTGGCATCATACACAGCTGCTGCTTCACATAAAAATATTTAACTCTACTAAGCCCCCCCCCCCAATGTGGCTTTACTGAGAAGCAGCCACAAGCAATGTACCTTCTTTGTCACTGCGGTATTAGGATAACTGCGGTCTTTCCATCATTCTTTAAACATGCATGTACAAAATGTATTTTCAGCATTTTTGTGGCCTAAAGGATCACGGAGCAAAAAAATCACTGAGCTTTTTGTCTGTAAAACTACTTGTACTGTCTGTAGCATGAAATCAATTGTGGGGTGACAGGAAAAGGCAGACTGACTTCTTTACTGAAACAACATGAGTGTGTTTGGCTGCATTTCTGATGAAACAACTGGTTGGGGAGATTCTCCCGGGCTGAAATATTACGGATATTACTTCAAAATCAAACCCAGCCTGATCTACTGATGGATAAATTAAAATACTGCAGCACTGAAAAATCTAAATGTCAGTGGTAATAACTGTTCATTTAGTAGCTCTTGGTTAAAAAACAGGGAGCAGCTGGAATGACGCACAGTTTATGATTCACATAGTTTTGACAATTCATAACTCCACTCAAAATGAGCAGGTTGGACTTTGTATTACTACTCCAGTAACAAACATACCCTACCATTTTTATGATTCATACTGTTAACCAGGTTTTGGCATTATTTATAATGTGTGCATTGGATTGCACCTTAGTATTATTTAGTTTTATACTTTGCACCTACTGTTATATTATCTCAGTCTTTTTGTATAGAGCATTTCTTGTATCTGCAATCTCATATTGCAATGGCTGCACAGCAGTTTCCTTTGGGACAAATAAAGTTCTATCTTATCCGATTTTATCACATTAAATCTGAATGAAGATGGGCTCAGTTGAATTATCATGGTTGAGGGTTTTGTAGGTTATTTTTCGATTGAGGGAAAATCCCAAAGTAAATAATAATGGCACTGGGTGGTTTGGCTTTTTAAAAAGTTTTAACCTCACTCCCACGTATCTAGAGTTTGAGGACATTAGGGGCTTAGCCCAGACATTAAAAGGGGGGCTTCTTTCACAGTATTTTTTCTATTTTTTATTTTTTTAAGACAAGCTGTATTTTGTTGCTTTTTGAATGCACCTTATTTGCCCTTAAAAACGTTTAAAAAACTTAAGAAATGAATCATAATTTAATAATCATTTTTAAGTTTAAGTAATTTTACTGAAGTACATTTAATATCATGAAATAACTTTTGATACTTAAGTACAATAAATATCAGACACCTAGAGACTTTTTCTTGAGCATTTTTTTTAATAGGTGACGTTAACTTCTACCAAAGTTGTCGGCAGTAGTAGTAGGTAGTAGTAGGTAGTGGCAGCCTGGAGCATAAACAACAGACGCAGAAGGATACCTAACTCGTAAAATGTAGATACAATATCCACTGACAAAGCTGCAAAAAGTAACGAGCTGAGATGAAAATGTGTTGGCAATTCCACAGGATTGAATAGGTGTCGTCTTTTATCTAGTTATTATTATACACAAGAAAT
Source organism: Plectropomus leopardus (assembly GCF_008729295.1). Classification (NCBI taxonomy): domain Eukaryota; kingdom Metazoa; phylum Chordata; class Actinopteri; order Perciformes; family Serranidae; genus Plectropomus; species Plectropomus leopardus. Next base: position 12,011,282 of record NC_056478.1, on the reverse strand, counting down.
ACTATAGGATGCACGTCTCCTTCTGCTCTGTGATATGGTTGGTGGGTGTAGTTTAGTAGAAAGAAAATAGTTCCTAGGTGAAAGTGCTTACAACAAGGTCTGTGGATTATCTTTAGAAACTGACTCATCATTTTTGGAAAGAGACATTGCTATTGAGTCTTTCAAACTGATTTATTTGACACTTTGAGCACTACAAGCCAAGTACCATCTAGTTCCATTATATTTGACAGCAGGCAGACATCTCTATGGCCAATATCTGCCTGACTCTTCAAGTCACATCAAAATAATCTAGATGACTAAATATCTCTACAGGTAAGGGGAAAAATAAGTATTTTTATTTTAGGGATGAATTCTTCCTTTAAGCTAGGTGAGTCTTGTGAGTTAGGTGAACAGCAAGCAATACCTTTTGTGCTAGTCCAAGGGCAATAATCAATTCACACATACTGATACATACAAGGACACATAGAGGCTGCATTCACATGAACCACACACACATCAGAAGCAATTTATATTCATACAAACACATTCTTTCAATAGATGAGGCACTGAATGACCTCCCTTATGACGCATTACTGAGCAAACGCCTCCCTTCATCTCTCTGCTTTTATATCTGTTGTCACTTCTTGTCATCCTATTCTTAACCAATTTACAAATAATAACTGTAGGGAGTTTATTTTATAAAAGCTACATAACACAGAAAAAATAACTTTAATATTTAACACTGACCGATTGATATTTGTTTTATTTTTTTCATTTTGGTGTACTGAGTTCATCTTCCTTCTATTATTGGGCAATTGCATTCCTGTTGTTTTGCTCTCCCCTCTCTATTATGCTGTGACTCCTTGGTGGGCCATCGTCTTTGTAACTCTGGCAGAGACTCTCTGCTCTTCCTACAGCATGACTCACTCAGCTGTGCTCTGCTCTCCACAGACACACTCTGATAAAGAAGCCCAAAGCTGCGATCAAAATAGATTTAAACCTTATGTGTTTTAAACATATGGAGTTTTTTAAAGGATCTGTAAGTTAGATCAGTGTTTGTGGAGGTTTATGTTCATGCAAAGCAGCTCAAATGTTACCAAAGACAACTGTACAAAAAGCTGAGATGTAACTATGAAATATAAATCCACTTTAATTCTAATTTACAAAACAAATGCAGCTTGATATGTCACACATTGTCATAAAACCCAGTGAATCTGGTTAATCTATGCAAAATAGCTTATTTGTTTAGTAAAACAAGAAGCCAACAACAATCAGACTCAATTTTTATCCATGCCAAGAAAAAGAAACAAATTAAAGGGTTTTTTTTTACCTTTTCCAAAAATGTCCTTCTCCTCTATTCTATTTTTTTAACTCTCCGTTTCACCACAAATCTTCCAGAGTGGCAACTCCTAACAGTCTCTCCTCCTCTTCTGCTTTCTCTCTGCTCTGTGATGAGGCACTCAGTAGGAGCGGATCTTCTGTTGCTTCCTTCGAGGAGGAAAGCTCTTTTTATAGACGCATAAAGTGTCTGAAGGCCTCGGGGTGTGATCGAGCTAAAGGGTCTCCGGCTCCTCTCTGGATGGGGAGGAGGAGTGTGTATTTGTGTGTATGGTAAAGGCCACCCCCACACACTTTTTTTTCATCAATGGTGCAGCTCACGTCACCAACACAACAGGTGAATAATTAGTGATATAGTTAATTTACTGTCCTCCTGCTTCTTCTTTGTCTTCTATTTGGGGTTGCAATCATAGCATGCCTGTGTACACACACTAATAAATTGCAGGTCATTCATGTATTCCTGTCAATTTCGCCTCTAAATCCCTCAAAGGCAGGTTTAAACCGCTGACATCTTCACGCTGAGAGCCACATCCTTTCAAAAGGGGATGAGGAGCTGAAGTGTTGAAATCAATTTGACTGAGTGGATCATTTTGCAGCGGCTCTTGCAAGCATCCTTGTGTGGAAACTTCATTATGGAATACCAGACTCCCTTCACTCACGTCATTGCTGCACACGCACGCACAAGGTGCTTTAAAAGAGGAAAGGCTATGCTGTTGAAAATGAATAAAATGACGTACACATTCAGCTGTTTGTTATGGGTGTTAAGATTTTTTTTATAGTATACAAGGATGAACTAAACAGAATAACTGGGGAAAAAACATGCCTGTTGTAAGAGACACTGAGAAATCAATTTCCTTTCAAAACACTATTTTAAGCATTTCACTTCACAGTCCTCAAAATATGTTCATTCCTGTTGAAGGACAAAGTGACTAACTGAGGAAAAAGACATTTTTTTAGCTAAAGTTTATCAGTGCAGGTTTGGAATCTTCCTATTAAATGTTGAGATGGCAACAGCTACCTGTTTGCTTCCTGCAAACCTGTAAATTAACAGCACAGTTACCATGTAAAATAATTAAGCTGCTTTCTGATTAGAATATATAAATATACACAGAAAACAAATCATGACTAATGACGATTTAAGTCCTGTGTTTTATGAATGCTGTTACTGAAAGATAGTACATTATTATCTTAACTGGGTGTAGGTTTTTTTTTTTTTTTCAATTTTGGGGGACACGCATATGAAACGGGGTGTTTGGGATCCTCCACCAACATTTTTTTTTGCATCAAACACTTTGTTTTCTGCATTTTTTTTCACCAATTTTTGCATTTTCTGCATCAGTTTATCGTGTATATGTCTTTAAAGGTAGGTAGGAGGATATATTGGCAGAAAAGGAATTTAATCTGTATGTTTTCTTTAGTGTGTAATCACCTGAAAATAAGAAATTGTTGTGTTTTTTTTTTTTTTACCTTAGACTAAGATGTTTTTATCTACAGGGAGTTGGTCCTTGTCTACAGAGAGCGCCATGACACACCGCCATGTTCCTACAGTAGCCCAGAAAGGACAAGCCAAACACTGGTCCAAGGTAGGGCCTTTCACTTTTTTGCATTTTCAGGTTTCTGCTGGTTATAGTCTGTCATCCTCTATGCTAGATGCTGCTAACTCCTCCTAAATCTTACACACTGTTTGCTATTTTTCTGGGTTTTTTTTTTTTTTTTTTTTAGTGGTACAAGTATTTCATGCTTCCTTTCAGAAATCTACATCTATGTTTTATCCAAATTAAACTGAAGGAAGTTTTGTCCCTTCTACCCAATTTAATTTCGACACCATGTAAACATACTGTATATGCAAACATATATACAGTAAATGTTCCTGAATTTACATGCAAAATAATGTTCATAAAAAACTGAAATAAATTAATAAGATAGAAATACATAACATTACCCTACAAGCAATAGTGAAAGGTGCTCAAAATGTAATGACTTTGATGCAAAAGAAATGGATGAAAAATATAATTATTGCTTTAAAGATAATATTTTAGGCTATGTTTATAAAATTATTTGTTGCTCAAAATCCACATCATTTTATCACGGCCCCTGTGTCTCCATGAAGTAAAACGTGTTCCTTCTTGTCTGGTCATTTCCTAAAACCACTGAATCATGAGTTATAAACATATCCAGGAGTTGCTTATTTTAAAATGACAGCAGTGTTAAGTGAGAAAATAAATGTCTTTAGGGCAAAGTTATGAGGAGACGCCTTGTTCACTTGTTGTGTATAAGGCAGTTCATCAATGGGAAATAGTACACAAGGTCCATTCATTTGGCTTAAAAAAGAAACACAGATGGTTTCTAAGGCATCAGTAAGACCTTTTAAAAAATATGTTGCTGCACAAATTAGAAGAAATGTTGCTTTCCTCCAAAGGGTTAGAGCTAAATGTATGAAAACATAATGTTTATTCTAAATGTCTCAACTGTTATCTCACAAGTGTAAAGCATGCATCAAAAATGAAAGTCCCCCTGTGGCAGACAATATAATAAACACTTTAAATACACCTTAAAAAGGGTGTTTGTAATCTTGGACTGGAAACCGTTTCCTCTAATGACCTATCACACTGTTTCAAATTACTTTGATCCTCCCACTTTGCAATAAAAACAGAACTGCCTCGACAAACTATGGTTTATGCTTCAGAAAAAGTCCCTCACTGTGAGATTCCTTTGTCCACCCTCACGGTTATTTCTTGAGAGGTTTACAGGACTATTTAACTTTCCTGATGTTTTATTGTTATGCAGCTTAGCATTTTAATATGTTGTGTTTACATGAATCAAATTAAATATCTAGATTGATTTAAGCACTTACCACAAATTCAATTCCACAATTCTGACTGAATATCACTCACACACATTTTCAAATTAAAGAAACTTGTGTGTGAAGTATATTTTTGATTTAATGACATCCTGCTGTGAGGATTGGAGACTGCATCAGCTGAAATTTCTCCTGCTTATAATTCCTTCGGTCTTCATTGTTTAGGAGATTTTTTTCTGGGAGCTGAATAATCTGCAGCTGTCTCATCCTCTCCAGAACAAACAGACCATGTTACTAAAACCAGTAAAAATAGTTTTACATTTCAAATAAGTGTTTCTCCTAAGCTGTTGGTATGTCAGAGACAGGTCGCCAACCCCAGTGCTTGCTTATGTTGCTCCCTTTTTTTCTCTTAAAACTTAAGATCCAGACATTCATGAGGTTTTTACCAGGAGCTCAATAATACTTAGAGGTGATTTCCTCTTCCTCTCTGAAACAAATGGATATAATGATTTAAACCGTTCAAAATTATGATTAAAGCAGTTTCATGTTACAAATTAGTCTTTTCTCTTTGCTGTTTGGCATATCACAGATGGCCCGCTTGCACAACACCTACTAATGTATGATCACCTTATTTCTTATCCAGACGTTAAGGCGGTTGTCACTGGGAGCCAAAATATTTGCAGAGGTCTCCTCTTCTTTAAAACAAACAGACCCAACAAATTAAACCAGTAAAAACACTGAAGAAAGCTGTTTTATGTTGCAAATCAACGTTTCTCCTACAGTGTTTGGCATGGCAGAGACAGGCTCCTGGCCAAACACCTGCTAATGTATGCTTTGCTTTTTTTGTCTGATTATGTAAGGTCTCGACGGGAGCCAAATTATCCGCATAGAGGTCCCATTCCTAGCAGAAATCATGCCGCAAAAGAAAGGCTGTAAGATTTTAAAGGACCCTTTCCGCCCAGCTAACTGCCTTTTTACCCTTCTCCCCTCTCACAAAAGACTGAGAAACATTAAGACAACCAGTTTTCAGAAACGCACACACCCTGAAGCTGTCGGCCTCCTTAACACCCTGGATCTAGCACTTTAGGCCATCGGTTTTAATCATCTTTAAAACGTTTTTAAAGATTTGGACTGCACCTATTTTATGTATTTGTTTTTATCCTCGTAATGTATTTGGATTGGATGTTTGTCTGTGCATGGAGCTCACTAAAACAAATTCCAATCGACTACATCCATATGGCATTTTAGGAGAAAAAAATAGTTTTTCCTATGCTCTCCGGCCAGGGAGGAACACGGATGGCCTTATCTGGAGCCAGTGTTTGGTTTGTCCATTCTGGGCTACTATAGAAAAATGGTGGTGCAACATGGTGGAGTTCATGGATGAGAACTCGCTCCTTGTGTAGATATAAAAGGCTTATTCTAACGTAACAAAATACTCAACGCATCTTATTTTCAGATGATTATACACACAAGAAAACATACTTATTATAATATATTCAATTTCTGCCAATATATCCCCCGAAATCCTACCTACGGGACCTTTAAAATAGTACAACAGGTAGCTGTAAGCCCACATTAAGAAAAAATGTACTAAAATGCAGATAAGAAATGCACGATGAACATTTTAGAGCATGATGGTTAAAACCATAATGAGAAACAGCTTTTAAGTGTAAAAAAAGAGTGACAGACTTTCTGGAGAGAAATTAATTCTCTCGTCTCCCTGTAGCAACAAGTGTCGAAGCACAGCAGCTTTAACCCACTTAATCTCCACATGTCCCTCCTCTGCAGGTGCTGTTTGTTCTGCTTGTAAATTTCAGTCATTACTGGATATGAATGCTAAAACAAAAAGAGCATGCTCGCTGAGCCCCCTCTTCGATGGATAAATAAAGGTTCAAAACAAATGGAGACGATGCTTTCCAACAGCACTTAAGAGTGTAATTCATCTCCCTGTTGATGTCGTTTACTTGCACCGCTTAATAATTATTCAGCCCCCGGACAAAGCTGTGCAGGGTGTGTGAATCACTGCCTAATAAAGACTCTGCCATTTAACCAACTGCCATGTATACAAGTGTTATCATCTCATCAGTCTGCAGAGGTTTTAGAGACCAAGAAGGCGAAAACAAAAACAACCCGAATCTGCCATTTTCAGATCTGACCTTTGTACCGCTTGTTTTGGGCACTGAACAGTAAATGTTGATGCTCTAATAAGATAAATATTGAGCAGCATTTGCGATTAATATACTGAAAATCATATAAAATGTCAAAATGTGACCTCATGCTGTATAAAAGCATATATCAGATCAATAGTTTGATTGCAAATGTAAATTTTCAATAATATGTGTTACTTAGTGGAATACTCTATATTTGATTGTTCTTTGTATACTTGGACCTACGACTACAATTACTACTTTCTTTTTTCTTTATTTCTCATGATACCTCTTGATCTTTCATCTTATTATTTATGATTTATTATTTATATTTTTTAGTTTTTAATAACATTTTGTTTCATTGTTAAAATGGCATTCAGACTCTAGAATTACTTTTGTTGGCAAATGGGATTGGCAGTATTTGTTTATTCATAGCCCAAGTAACATAATTCATAATTTATTTTCTTATTTTATGTTTTAACAGTGCTTTATGCTCACTTCAGAGGACATCACATTGACTTACATTAATTCCCCATACACAGAGACAGACATACATTCGCATAGACATACGGCTGCTTCATGATGCCACTAGAGAACACACTTGTGAACTCAGACCATATCGCTTATGGATTTGCATGATGGAAATGATAAACACTGTTTAAACAAACACACCTGTGATGGTTACTGTATTGTTACTTCTGAGATCATAGCTTAAAATTCAACAGCGGCGCCAGTGTCAGTGGTATCTTAGGCCCTTAAATTAAGCATATATTTTACAGTGCAGTGGCATTGACACGTTGTACAGTTGCAGGTAAGATGCAGACTTGGTTCGTCAACTTGTCTTCAAAAATGTAAGCCGTAATGTGAGCCGTAGCAGCACCATTTGATATTTATAGGTTTACCAATAGGTTTATTTGTGTCATTGGCTGTAAGTTGATGGAGGTCACACACTCTCATTTCACACGAGAGCATCCTCCTGCCTCTCGAACGTCACACGTCCTCGACACGTTCTGGACTGACTGACACCCATATGAACAGTGCTCAGTACAAAGACCGCCTGAAGCACTGACTGGCCATAAACAAGCGAGACCTGCGACTTGACCGAAAATCTACTAAACCTCCACTGCACGTCTTGATCAATCAGAATCCCATCATGATGTACTTCATGTTCCCATAGAATTAGATTAGATAGATACAGTGTTAAAGGGAATATTCAGATTCTTTATTTAAATACATTTTTTTGTTTCTTATTAAAATCTACCAATGATCATGGGAGTTTTAAGAATTTTACAAGAATGACCCTGAAAACACAAAAGAAACAACAAAAACAACAGACAAACAAGCAAATAAAATAAGTATGCAAAGACCTTCAACAATTTTTAAAATATCTATTGCCTGGCAACAGAACTGGAAACATGCTGAACCTCTTGAACACTAAACTATTATTTAAAAAGAACACAATAGATAAATAAATAGTAGCCATGTTTTTTCTGATGCCAACATAAAAAAATCCCATTTTTATGCAGCCCAGTTGCCAGAGAAAAATGTTGCTATTGTGTATATCTATAAATCACAGATCCGTTGCATTTGTAGTATTGTATTGTATTTTCAAAGGAATGCAGTTTAGATCACATGTATATGAATTTCATCAGGATGTGAAGGGTGTGTCACCTAAGTCCCACTAAACGGGGACGTTTTTAACAAGATATTTGAGGCATTTTCAGCAGTGATTGTGCCAAAAAAGCAAGAATTGTTTTCTTGACACATCAGCTGCATTTCCAAACCTGATTATCGTACCAAAAGTGGGTATCTTTTAGTGAAACATCTGTAGCTTTTTTTCGACTGCAATTGAACCAACAAGAACAGGGATTTTTTTGCAAGACATTGTCTGCCTTGGGTAATTGTGCCACCAAGGCTGTTTTTAGTGGGATATCAGTGGCACAAGTTTCAATATTCACTATATAATAGTGAAAAAATGTAACACATCTGCCGCGGAAATGTACAATGACAGCAGTTAAGTTGTTATCTAGGGATTTCCAGCAGTGGCTGTGCCACCAAAACAGGGTGTTTTTTTTTTTTTTAGCAAGGCCTTGGCGGTATTTTCAGCTGCAATTGTGACACCAAGAGCTGGTATTTTTTTTACGAGACATCAATGGCTTTTCCAGTGGGATTGGTGCCACCAAAAGCAGTGATTTTTTTGTATGTGAAAAAACAGCACAAAAACTGGATGTTTTTAGCAAGATATCAGTGGCATAAGTAATCTGCTACATAATAACATACAAATGTTTCATATCCATGATTTGCAGAAATGTACAATGCCAACAGCTATTCTGGTGATTAGGTTATTAAATGTCAGTGGATGCCACATTTTTCCCATTTTGTTCTATTTTGGAGTGATTTATATAATAAATGAATCATTAAAACACCACCTTTTTACTGTTTAGTCATTAACCAGTCAGGCGTCTTCTATTTGTGATGTCCTCTGTTCCTTCCAAGTGCGTCTCAGCTCAGTCATAGAGGACAGAGAGTCCAATTATTTCCCCCCAAAGCTGCAGAGTAGAACATTATATTGACTATTTAGGCTTAAAAAAACAATTACAGACTTCTATGTAAGTATTTATCAGATTTTCTCATTATCCACAACAATCAGTAACAGGTGCTGTATCAGGTTATTCAACTGTGTGTCATCTGAAAACACTTTAAAGGAGCTGTATGCAACAATCAGAGCATTACTATGGCAACAAAAAGTTATTGCTAGGTAAATATTCAGTGGACTAATGGCATCCTGAGCAGAGAATGAAGTTACACTACCTCTGTGTTTGTTGTAATGCGAGTTAATTTGTGGTTTGTAAAAGACACAAAGTCTTTTACAAATTGACGCAGTTTCCTTATGTAATGGTCACAGTTTGGCTAAGTTTAGGGATGAAAAACATTTAATGTCTCAAGAACAAAAAATGCTTGTTTAGGTTAAGAAAAAAGATGTTTGTTTTCGGTTAAAATGACTACTTATGTGACGCAAGTCCGTAAAAGATATAACTATGTTGACCTTTTGGTTTTACACAGGAGACAAACAGCTGGTTGAAAGTCAGAGGGCGGGTGACTCTGAGGCTTCATGTCTGTTTTACCTATGAGACCGGGCTGTGGTTGTAAGCAGACTTGCTCATTTCAGACACATTTCACTACGTTCACACTGAATGGGCAGATAGCCAATTAGCACCATTAGCTGACAGTCGCTGGCTCAGTCACCTCCATGTTCATAGACAATTCATATGCTCTGAAATGTGTATCGAGCTCCTTTAAAATATTACTGACAGAATGAGGAGGAATGTCCCTTTTGGCAAGTGTGTGTTGCCTTAGATCCTCCTCTACGTCATTGGAGGAAGACACTAAAGCTCAAAGAAGCAATTCAAGTTAAAAGGAATTGAGAGGGCTCGTTCACATGTTGCAAAGGGTTGAAAAATGTCAAGCTGTTTAAAAAGCTCCAACTACTCTATGGTGCGAGGCAGCCGTTTTTAGATTCATCACCTTGGGAGAGCATTTTAGAAAAGGTGAGTATTTGTGGGTGGGAAGCTCTGGCTTTGTGTGGATGAAAGAAGGAAACCAAGAGAGATGTGTGGTTTCAAAAAGTGTCCGTTTTCTGTGGCCACGGCCTTATAGGTAGACAGAATCTGCCTCGCATCATATTTTAGAGTTGCTGAAGACTTATATCAGCAGGGCTTAGTTTTCTGCACATTGTCTTCTTCTCATGTTTTTTAAAGGATTCAAGCAAATTTGTTCAGGTTAACAAAACACCCGCAAGTATTTGGGTCCCAGGGTGAACTTCTTTCACACTGTTGAATCCCAAAACATGAGCTTCAGAGAAGAACTGCTCTGGCTTTAATCCAGACATGAGGTTGCCTGGGGCAAAGTCATGGACACTGCTTTACCTTCAAACTCTACTTTTTTTTCCTGTTTATCTTTCCAATATTATAATTTGACTCATAAATAAATGATATTCAAGCATTCCACTACATTGGGACTAGGTACTACTCACAAATATGCATAGCTCCAGTAAGCCCCCCAAGCATTTTAGTATATTTGTCATTTTTTAGAATAAAGACATATATAAAAGTGAATCATCATTCTGTTTTCAATTAAGCTGTGTGCTTGTGCTATGCATTTAGTCTATGACATGAACGTTTTGTGTGTGTGTGTGTGTGTGTGTGTGTGTGTGTGTGTGGGCTGGGGTGTGTCTGATGTGTGGGCTGATGCACTGTATAGGCTATGTTATGTTATTGTCACATTTTGGAAGTATTGCGATTTTATGAATTATGGCAGTACGGGCGCTGTACGGTCCTTGACCTTTGCCCCTGCCTTGTTATCACTTGTATTCGTTTTGTATCTATTTGGATGAATATACTTTGACCAAAGTCAATTTAAAAACTGCATTTATATCAAAATTGCTGTGTACCATTATATCTGCTTTCACTTAAACAAACATCATACAGCAGCATTCCTATAGTTTAAAACAAGCTAGATTTAAGACTTTCAAAGAGTTTTTTGTCGCCACTTGCAATGAAATTGAAGAGCACTGCTGTAGGAACATGCATCGGTATAGCTTTAATTTACCATTTCTCTAAACCTACCAAACCAAACCTACTTTAATAACTAACCTTGCAGTGTCTTACATTCCTGTTTATAGTTAAGTTAGAAGATAAATAGACCTACTGAACACAACACAGCAGAGTATCACCACACAAATGTAAAAAAGGTTCCGTACTTTATTAAAGAAATTGTTTCTCCAAAAGTAAATGGTACAACCGCAAGTATTAAGAAAAAACAAAATTAAAGTGCCAAAAAATTGAAATAAATAACACTTTTATTTTTTTAAACTTTTTAAAAGTTTTATCAATTTATTTGTAAAATTTGTCAGTTTAGACGCTGTTCTGACACATTACTGCCTCTCAGGCTTAAGAATGAAGTGCACCTACAAATGAAAATTCATTTTATTTGTTAGACAGTTTAAACTGACTGGGCAGATAACATATCTGTCAGGGTTTTTTTGTCATTCTGTTTTTGTTCATTGCACTTGCTGTACAGCCGTTCATTTTTGTGAGTTTTGTTTTTACATATTCGAAATAAAAGATTAATTCATTCATGCAGAAGCCAATCATAATGAAGGGGTGGCCGATCAGATTTCAAGGGTTTCAATGTTAGAACTGATCAAATAATGTTAAAACAACGACACTCAGTAAAGCTGGGGATTTTTCCAGGTCCCTGGAGGCCTCAAAAGATTAGAAAAAATACACTGGATCATTTATCCAAAAAAGAGTAACAGAAGCATGGATACATTTTATGTCTTTGGTTTCCAACAATGAATTATTACCAAATAATTAAACATTAACAGAACACTTAAATTGCTGATGTCAGAGAGGAGACGATCATTTCTGACTGTTGGTGTATTGTGTCATGATTCTGGGTTTTGTCTCTTCTTCTGTTATATTTTTCCTTGTTTCATTTTGTACATGTGCTGTTCCCTGTTTTATTTTGTAGAATGACTCCTCGTGTGCAGGGACGGCTCTACCCAATTTGGTGCCCAAGGCGCCCCAACCCTAACCCGCAACTCCGCACCCAATAACGACACATCACATGCTCACACATAATTTAGGAACATGTCACTGTTTATTTATTTGTAATGTTAATATATATATATATATTTTTTTTTTGACAGAAAACACTAAGTGAGGGCGCCAGTGGCCATAGAAAATTATTGTTTTATTATTATTTTCCTTGAGGCCAAGGGGGACTGGTGGCTTGGCGGCGCCCCTCCAGCAGATGGCGCCTTAGGCGACCGCCTATATCGCCTGTGCCAAGAGCCGGCCCTGCTCGTGTGTCATTACTGATTTCACTTCCTGTCTTTGTGTGTTTTTCCCGCCTTAGTATTTCCCTGATTAATTTCACCTGTCCACTCACCTGGGCTGCAGTTAGCCCTGTCATAACATAGCGACTTCAACAGAAACAGTAGTGCATTTAACACACTGTTGTGTTATGCAGGTCCACCGCCTTTTGATACGGCGCAGTTGAATTCAATTTGATTCAAAGGTGCTTTATTGGCGTGGGAAAATTAACATCAACGTTACAAAAGCAAGTGTGACATAGAAACAAAAATTTTAAGAACAAGAAGGAAAGATCTACCTGACTTTGGTTTACATACATTTTGCAGCTGATTGGGTACTCCTCTGACACACCCACCAAACACACCTCAAAGTCTGTTGCACGCCGTTACAAACCCTTGTCCGCAAACTTGTGGTTCAAATCCGAAAATCACAACACAGCACGCCTTTTGAAACTGAACACATCCCTCATTTTCCTTTGTGGTTTCCTTGTGTCGTTAGTTCTTCCTGCCTTCATCTGTTTCCCGCCTGTCACACCTGTCTTTTATTTGTCTGGTTTGTCATTCTCTGATCTCTTAGTTCTTCCTTGTGTTCCTCATGTGTTTCCAATTGGTTTTACTTTAGTTGTGTTATCTGCATCATCTGATTATCCGATTTCAGTGATTTTTTCGATTTAAAAAATTGCTTTTGTTCAAATTCATCAACCAACCTGCCATTCTGCATTTGGGTCAACATCTTGAACCAATACGCAACATAATGCATCGCGGAGAGTGCAGCTCTGGAGGGTAAAGTCTGGTCATGTGGATTTAGATCAATTATCAGTTAATCACAACCAGATCTGAAGCCAAAACTAGGGGGCAAACAGAGTGCAGACAAAATATAACGGCTCCGAATGAAATCCTTTTAATAAGTACTGAGAAAAGAGGAATCAGACTAATAGCTGTCCAAATGAGATGCCAAAGAGCAAATGTTGTGTAATTATTAAATGCAGAGGGATTCAGATGTTAACTCCCTGTTCTACAGGACTTCCAAACAAAACAACAACCTGTTTACTCCCAGGCAGGAATGTTATTACACAATGTTTCACAGCTTGAATCTATGTGGTTTTATTTTTTCTAATTATTTCATATGTTTTTTTTATTTTTTAGCTTATCTGTCTTCTGCACTTTACTGGTTTTAGAAACAGATTCTTCAGTTGAAACAGTGTGCACTAACATTTTAATGACTGACTGCATTTTGAAAAGCTTTCCTGGAAAATTGTGCGTGGTTTGGTCTTAATCCTGTCAGGACTTTTTTTTTTTTTTGTTTTTTTTACATAGCTCTCCATCATAAGTATGCCTCAAGTTTAAAATACAAAGCACTGAAACCAAATGTATCTGGCTTTGAGATTTACTAACTTTTGAACAATTCTTGGCAATTGCAGACAATTGCCAAGAAAAGCTGGTCAGGGGCTTAAAGGAGACCTTTTGTGTTTTTCCTTATTTTCTGTCATTTATGTATAATGTCACAATGTCGGCTGTTCATTTTAAATGCTGCCGAAGTTTCAAATATTGAGGTAAAATTATGTAAAAATGATCTCTGTGTGTAAAAACCTTCTGAACATCATCATTTTTATTCTATTTCTATGCTCATCTGCTCCAGACATGCTACTGCAAATGTTTACATTACATAACCCACATTTCTGCATGTAGTTAAATGTGATTTTAAGTTACTTGTGAAAATTTTGGTTTAGAGGCTTTTATTTGGTGATTTTTTTTAAAATCAAAATCAGAACAGGATTTATTACCAAGGAGGTTTTCACTTACAAGGAACCTATTTTGATGCGATGCATACATTAAATATACAGTAAGCATGTTAAGAGGAAATGAAAATAAAGGCAAAGTTCTGCAACATAAACATAGAATGCAAACTTTACAAAACAAAAACTAACTTTAAACAATACTAAAACATATATATTTAAAATATCACTGAGAAAGATGTACAGTTTTGTGCAGGATGTGCGAAAAATATTACTTAAGGGATGTGTAAAAGTTCACAGTGTAGTGAATATGTGCAATGAACTGAGGTAATGGTCAAAGTATGTTAATATAATGTATATAGACGGTGTCTAAGTGGGGACAAGAGAGTGTGTCCGTGCGGGTCTCGGGCATTGTTGGTGAAGCCCACTGCAGTCGTGAAGAAACTGTTATTGTGGCATGAGGTTTTGCTCCTGATGGACTGAAGCCTCAAACAGGACTGGCTCAAAGGCTTCAATATTTCCACCACACCTTAGGGTTCAGGAGGGACAGCAGGTTACATCCAATAACCGTCTCAATATAGGGAATGATGCACTGAAGTCTGCCCTTGTCCTTGCCTGTGGCAGCAGCATAACATCAATGAAACATGTAATCTTTGTTCTGTTCCGAAAATTGTGGTGTTAAAGCTTTTTCTGGAGATTTTTCACTGTAGACATTGCCACTAAACTGTGTTACAGTGACTCCCTGGCTGCAAGTACACAGCTACATGTAGCTACATGTAGCTACATGCTAAAGTCAGGGAAACATGTAGTCTTAGTCTCTGATGTTGATCATTTCCTTTTCAATTTTGGATTAAATTGCTGCTGGAACGTGTCTGTGAAGATTGAGATGATTTTGCTGTTGAAGCTTTTATTGGTGATGAAAGAAAGTGCTGTTATACTCTGTTACAGTCATTTGGCATAGCCAAATTTACTTCCTTGGATGATTAAGGCATGAGCCGCCCTACTCTCCCTCTGACTGGCTAGTGCTCTTTGCCTCTGTTGGTTGTGTTAAGGTTACAAAAGTTTGATTTCTTGGGGGGGGTTAAGGTAAGAATGTCTGGATAAGCCAATCAGAGGCAGTGTAAGGCAGAGTATAGGGCAGCTCATGACTTAACCCAGTGGTACCCAACTTGTGGCCCGTGTGCCAAATCTGGTGCCTGAGTGTGTTGGGTGGCCCACTAATCATTGTCTCATAATGAAAATAAACTTATTCATGCAAGGATTTTAGTTTATTATATTTTTGAATATAAATAAGGTGCTAGAGTAAAAAGTGGCCACCAGGCAAAGTGAATAAAAATTTAAAATGGCAGAATGGAACAAATCTGTAATATATAATGACATTAAGTCAAAAATGAGTAAAAAAAAATTCTCCGTCCATATGTATATCATGTTTGCACAGACCTCTGCCATCTACAACACTTCCTCAGTTCAAAAGCACAATATTACATCCTCCTCCTCCGTTTCCTTGTGCAGACATTAAGAGCAACAGATGTAGTATAAAGAGCACAAAAATCCACTTAGGGCTAGAGGACAGGACTTTGACCTAGGAGACTGGTGTTTGTGTCCTGTGTAAAACTAAAAGTCAAATGTTATTTTACAGCATCAGTTGTTAGTCACATGAGTTGACTGATGTGACTAACATCAAAAGAGACAGGCGCTAAGCCTAAGTGTTTCAGACGGAGGGTGAATACAGGTGCTCCACAGATTGGTTGAGGAAATAAATGTTTTTTAATGACAAAGCATTTAAACATGTTTTTGCCAAAACTCAAAATACAAGTATGACCCTGAAAATGAGCAAAATAGGTCTGCTTTAACCCTCTGAAACCTGGAGTGACATCACTTTTCTTTTGCTGCCTTTTTTCCTCCTTTGTTCTGTTTTGGGGTAATTTCTTTTTTCATTTCTCATTGCCTTATTCCCATGTTTTTGAAAGAAATCAAGCCAATTTGCTCAGGTTTTAAAGGGTTAATAAAACCCCACAGACAAAAAAGACTACGTTCCCAATCACAGAGTGCACAATAACTTTGGCAATAACAATGACAAAACCAAGAAAGCAAGAAAGATATAATAAATGGCTCTGTTGCTGCCAGTAATCCAATCATCCAAAACATTTCAATGCTTTATAGGATGATGTCCACTATAAATGTGGACACATATGTGAGGGAGAACCACTTGTGCTCTTTTGAGCGTATCAAACAGCAGAACTTCATGCACAGCGACTGTAAAAGGGCTGAAGGTCTCATAATAGCAATACCAGTGTTTTACACTCCCACAGCATCTCCCACAGGATATCACAGGAAACACAGTCCTCTGCCTGCTTCCAAAATCCTTAAGATAAATAAAAAACTCATTGTTTCTCCTGGAACTCAAGCTAAACTATTGGTCATGGTGAATAGCTGAGACACACCCAGCCTGCAGTACTGTTATTTTTGTATTTATTTTGCCATTTTCTCATTGGAGAAAATATATATTTTTTTTAATATTCTGAAAATGTAATGTTTCTTTTGTGTGCATTGCATTCTGGTCTTTTGTGATTAAGGCCTTCGGCGGTAGATGAATAGATACAGTAGATAAAATAGCCTACGAAGAAAAGGTTCAGAGAATTCTGAAGTCGTTCCCACGTCTATGACCTGAGCTGAAAATATTTCAATGTGATGTCATGTTGTCCTTTTATTGACGGTAAAATATAACAAATAATTAGTTAAGGGAAATATACTACCAAGCAGGGCATGGGACCAGAAATGCTGCAGTGGGCAAGTTGCAGCACCAACTACTATTTCTTTCACTGTATCATTGTATTTAGAGTGGAATTTTCCTTTAAGGAGAGGGATTGCCTCCCTAATCTGGCAGTCTGATATCAAAATACTTGTGATACTGAATAACAGCGAATTCAGTTGCTCAGTTGAGCGATGATATAGCAGTGTGTTGTAATCTGAACTTTCGTTGTAAATTGTTGTGGTAGCTGGTCCGGCTGCTTTGAGTGTATCCCACTGCCTAGTTAATCGCTGCTCTGCAATGCACTGATAACGCCACCACAAACCATGTGATTGGACAGCGTTGTCGTGGAAACGCCCACCCTCTGATTCCCCCAAAATATGTTAACTTTTTAAGCACTGTTGCAGTTGTTAGTACTGTTTATAGAGTTAGCACTATAGACTGTATAAAAAGACAACGTGATCCCACTTACCCCCCGCTATGCTTAAGTGAGGCTAAAATATTGGTTATAAGGGCGCGGCTGTCTTGTGATGGTGAAGTCATTCAGAGCCAGAGTCTGTGCAGAAGTGATATCCGCAGTGGGACAGTTCCCGCCAAAACACCCATCTGACCAATCGCGAGCAGCCTCATTGAATGCGAGTGCATGGATTGGCTGTCACAGCTGCCAACCATGGCGGCAAATCCCCTTTTTGTCGAATTTAATAACTCATTAATACCTAACATATAATAAAACAAACACTTGAACAAACATCTGGGTGATGAGAAATACCTTCAGTGACAGAAACCATCATTGGGAAAAATGTATTTGGCGTGTAATTTGAGTTTTTAGTTTGGCTCATGTCCCATTCACTAACATGGAGAGGTGGGCTTAATGACCTACACTGCAGACAGACACCAGGGAGTGATCAAGATTGAAAAGTTACACTTTGGGGCAACTGTCATGTTCATCTTTATATAGAGTTTATAGTTACCACCATTAAGCGTTAACCACCAGCTCAGCTACCTCCATATCGAGAACTGTGCGCAGACAATCCCACCCCAGACTCTGAATCATAGATGTTCTGAATATGCCTTTTTTGAATTCTTTCATTAATCTAGATTTGTGAGTAATGAAGCTCTGCATAACAGTGATATTATAATAGGTGGAGCACTGCTGTGTGGTGGATGCTGAGGAAAGGACTACTGAAGTCCAGTACAGACTGGGGTTTGTATGCAAGTATGCATGCATCATCAAATATATATTTAAATGTATTCCAAAGTTATGGTTCAAACATAAAAGGTGAGTAAGACCACCTATCTGAGAAGTTCGTAAAACTGGGAAAACACTGGTACAGATTATGTCTTTTGCACCACAATTGCTTGAAGATGTGAGACATGTAATTGCTATATAGGTTTCTAAGTTTTGCTATTTTTTTAGTCTGGCTTTACTCTTTTTTTGGAACTTTATAAACACATGCTTGTGAGTGTCACCTTATAATAAGTGTTGTGTGACTGTGATTTATTTACATGCTGTTTTCTTGTGTTAATTACAACTGCTGTAAGTAGCATTTTAGCCACAAGAGGCTGCAATTTGGTCACAAATAAGGCAGGATTGTCTTTAGTCCACTGAGAGTTGAATTGCTCTCTTATTTTTTAGAACTAATAATCAAGCAAATACATAGGCCTACTTAAAAGAGCAGAGATTATGTTGATTGTGTAGTTCTCACAGTGTATTCATTTGTTTTATACTTTTCAAGATAATTAAGAGCTGAGGAATAACTTAAGGGAAACACAATAAGTTTAGTTTTTCTCTCATTGAACCCTGCTCTCATCCCAAAAAGAATGTCATTTCATACTAGTTTCAAGACGTGTATGACTGTTTCTTATTTCCTGTATTTTTCACTCTCTTGTGGTACCATTAAATGTTCCTGTGATGTCCTTGCAAAACTCAGGGATTAATCACTGGCCGTGGGGTTTATAGAGTTTGCTTTGAGAAGGTATAATGAGATCACCATGGACTCTACTCACAAGGGCTCATGACAGCACGGCAGCAAGTGGGTGACAGAATACTGTAGCAGCATATAAATCACATTTTAGTTAAATGAGATTATTGTCTAAGGTGGTTTAAGGTAGCAGTGTGGACTACACAACCTTATATATAAAAAGTTTATGATAAATAATAATTTACTGTTTTACTACTACTCCCACAAAGATGAAGCCATATTTAAGGAAACAGAGATCGATAAGACAAATTGTTTTTTAAAAGACTGTTGCTGAACATATGTAAGTCTGACAAAAACAAAAACAAATACATGACAGCACGGCAGCAAGTGGGTGACAGAATACTGTAGCAGCAAATAAATCACATTTTAGTTAAATGAGATTATTGTCTAAGGTGGTTTAAGGTAGCAGTGTGGACTACACAACCTTATATATAAAAAGTTTATGATAAATAATAATTTACTGTTTTACTACTACTCCCACAAACATACAGGAAACAAAGTTCAAGAACAATGGTTGTTTAAGATATTTGTTGGACTCAACATATTTGTTTGATTGGCAAAAAAAAACAAAAACTAATTACTAACTAATTAAACTAGCTAAATTCTAATATAACTAACTGACTAAATGAAATAATAGATAAATATAAATAAATAAACTTAAAACATATCACAAAACGTCATTATCAGGCAGACTTTTTCTTTTAATCATACGTATCGAATTTCACGATCAACCTTACATAACACAGAAGTTTATATGTCTTGCATGCTCATGTATTAAAACATATTAAAAATGAAACAATATCGAAATTTGTCCCTACACAATAGCCTAACGCCTACATGTTGTAAAAGTGTAGCTTATGCAAATAAATTGCCCCACCGAGGTTGTAACTCATCCCGGGCCAAAAGGCAAAAGGGGGGGACATAAATATGTGAGGGGACCTCCTTTGTTCGACGTTTAGTCACCTCTGTGGCCCCTGGAAAACCATTAAACGAAGAGGACTTCTCCCAGGAGCCCGGCATTCCTCAGATTCCTCCGGTCTGATGTCAGAGGAGAGGGGGCGGGCCTCCGGAGGCATCTGGACCCGCTGCTGCCTTCACGGGCCCCGCCGCGGCTGCGACATCTGGGCCCTACTCTATGTTTGGCTTATTCCAGTGGAGGAAATCAACATGGACACGTTTCTACCTGCCTTTTTTGATAAATGTGCTTTCTTTTGACCAGCAGCATGAAGTTATGTTTTGCTGATGTGTAATTGTACAGTGGGGATGCAGAATAGCCTTTAGCTTTGCTGTGAATTAGATGAGGACATTGATAGCCCTTTCATTCGTGTCTGTATGCTAAATATGGAATATTATAGAGTAGAGTAGAATAAAATAGAATAGAAATACTTAATCACTTCCGTGAGGGGCATTGTTTTGATACAGCAGCAAATATGAGAGCAGCAACTGAATGAAATACTTGTTAAAAAGGCAAAATAATGCAAATTTAAATACAAATGAAGGCACTTAACATAGGATAAAATAAAATAATCAAAAAGAGCAATAAAAAAAGAAAAAATGTGCAAATATATGTGCAAAAAGTGAAGATGGACGTGCAAACATAGTAATGTGCAGAATTGAGAGCAGATGTGCAACAGAGACAATGATTAGTGAGTCCAGTACAGATGACGAGTTCACCATTAAATATGTTAAAACCTGCAGCCAGTTAGTTTAGCTTAGTAAAAACACTGGAAACAAGATCAAACAGCTAGCCTCTTTTAATACTTTATTGCTATACTTTTAATCATCCCATGACCCCTTGGCTTTCTCCTGGGACCCTTTGTGAGGGTACCGAACACAGTTATTTTACCTTTGTATGTTTATTTTAAAATTGTTTTTATTTTTGTTTCTTTTGTTTTAAATTAAGTTTAATTTCAGTCAGTTTCCATGGCTGATTTGTTTCATTTTCAATTTATGTTGTTTAAACATTTTTGGTTTGAGTTTAGTTTTTATCAGTTTCAGGATTAGTCTTAGTTTTTTTTATTTATTAATCATAATGTGGGGTGTGTTTGTCAGGGGCAAGATTTAACAAGTTCAAACATAACAGTTTGTGATGGAAATTCACTTGCGTAGCCTAGTTATGTAGCTGTAGTTGTTGTTGAACAAGCAACGTCTCTCCTCAAAGTTTACGATGAGCTAAAAATATTTAAGGATCCCAGAGTAACTTATTACTAATATATTTTACCTGTAAAAAGAAAAAACAACAACTCGGCTCTGTTACTAATGTTATGTATTTTCAAGTTATCTTTCTTACCGATGTGCCTTGTATGCGGAGAAGTGTTATATGTGGTTATGGACTCTATTACTTGTTTTGTGTGATGAATAATTCTCAAAAAAAAAAAGAAAGAAATTAAAGGAAAAGAAAAAAAACCCTTTCAAATTACTATTGATTTTATTAATTTTTGATTACTCTTTTTTGTCTCTTTGTTTGTCAGGTTGTTTCTTCTCTTCAGAAAAACATACTATTGGTGATGATGTTGCATGTGTGAATGATTTTGTAACATATACATCTTACAACGTTTAATTTATTTTTGTTTTATTTTTTAAAACAGAAAAAAAGAAAATGATGGTGATGGTATGCTGTGCTGTATAATGTGCACCAATTTTGATTAAAATAGAAAATTAAATAAAAAAAGAAAGAGTTTTGCGTGAAGGACACAAAAGCATTTCAGTCTTGTTTTTATTTTATTGTTTTTAATTGATCTAAAATTATTATTCACATCTAGTTTTAGTTTTTAGTTTAGTTTTACTTAACTAAAACAACCTTGCAAGAACCTTTGCTTCACACTAACTTACAATAAATCTCGATATTCCGATGCTTTCTGCTGCTCTTGAACGCATCATCTGCTCCTCTCTCCCCCTGTCCTGAACGTCTCCATTGGACTTGAGGGACCACTACTATAAACATACCGAGAGTCCCTGCGCGAGGACAAGACCACGTCCTAGTTATCCACGGCCGAGCTGTGAAACTTTTTTCCTGTTCTTCAATAACTTTTGTGCTCCGTGAAAAACTTTAAAGAAACGGACAATAAAAAAAAACTTTGGCGTTGGAGCAGCGACAGGACGGCGACTTTTTGTTCTGAAAGTCGCGCTCGTCAGATTCAAGAGTGTCTCGAGACTTCGTGTTTTTTGAACGTGAGGACTTATTTCGCAGAATACACGAGGATTACGTGTTTGCTGTTAGTTTAAACGCCGTCGAGCAAAAGAGGAGTTTCTCCAGCGGGGAGCAGAAAACGGCATGTAGCTCAGGATCAAGGGTGAGTCAAAAAAATCTTCACCAGCAGTTTTGTTGTGCTCGTGGTTGCTTCCAAAACTCGTCTTGAAGAAGAGGGACACTGTTTTAAGGTATCAATCTGCAGTGTGAAAATGTAGGCCAAACGGCTGGGCCACGTAGGGCAGGAGGCAGGGGATCCCAAATATTCTCATGCTAAACCCCCACCTCCGTCCTCCACCACATAAACATACATTAACACACACACACACAGCCCCAAATCCTCCTTTTCTGTGGTAAGCATGATGAGAGGTACCTAAATAACATGCAGGTGAATGCAAAACAGCGTGAATTCAGCTAATGAGGGGAGTTATATTAATGTATTTGTCTAAAGGGAGTTTATGTAAACCCTCTGCAAAACCTCCATTAGGATCCAGAGGCAAATAAACACATGCCATGCAGAGTGCACTTCAACAAATGATCTATTGTGTTTGCATTTGTTCATTTTAACCAGAAAAAAACCTCATGAGATAAAAAAAAAGGCAGCAGCATAAGTTACAGATAGACTACAAATGACAAAAATACAAAATCAAAATATGCAACTCCAAAACAAGCAATAAAAAACACAAAGCAAACACAAAATTAAGTTCTTTTTTTGTTTTATTTTCATTTCATCTTAAAACATTGAAAAATAACCATCATATTTGAAACATCAAGCACAAAAACACAGAGGACATAAAACAAACACTGTCACAACGTTAAATTGTACAGGGAGATTCAGACCTTATTTGTTTTTATTCTGTGAAGTTTTTTCTGGTTATTTGAGAGGTCGTGATAGCTTTTGTTTGTTGTTATAGAAACAGATTCAAGGAGATGTATTAGTTTAACAGAAAACAGACAAATATTTGGAGCTGTATGAAGCGCAAGGTGATGTTTGACAACAAGAAAGAGTCTGAGAGCAAGTT
This sequence comes from Plectropomus leopardus, assembly GCF_008729295.1. Taxonomy (NCBI): domain Eukaryota; kingdom Metazoa; phylum Chordata; class Actinopteri; order Perciformes; family Serranidae; genus Plectropomus; species Plectropomus leopardus. The sequence continues at coordinate 11,988,461 of NC_056478.1, read as the reverse complement.
ACTACAAATAAATACTCAAAAGTATGTTAATATATGCTGTGAGTCAACCATAATATAAAGGAAAAATTAAAAGACCTGCTGAGATACACCCTGACACTGACATACAGAAGGTGACATACAAGTACAATAGTCCTGCAACAATGCTTTGAAACAGAGGAACCAATGAGTGCAGCTTTAAGAAACTGCACAGTGAAATCAACCTGCTGTCGACCTGTCTGTGATTTTTAGGTAAAAATGCATCCAGGCAGTTTAGAGCTGCACATGCATTTATCTCAAAGGTGATTACAGTCACCTCATGGGTTAAAAGAGCCTACAAATGATGACGTTATCATTTTTGTTTGCCCTGCTCACACCCTGTGTTCACACCGTGCATGCATGTTTGTGTGAGTGTGTAAAAAGATGTGTTTGGACATGCACATTTTAGACTGCCACCATTACTGTAAAAAAAAAAAAAGAGAGGAGAGTTCTGTAAAGGCAAATATAGCTGCTGCAGGAGGCGTAGGCCGCACACACACACACACACACACACACACACACACATCTGGCTGTCTTTATAAGCTCAAAGGCATGCTGTGTAAATTACATGGTGCCAGAGCAAGTGGCTTGGGGAGTACACACCACTTTTAAAACTGGTGGGGGATTTAAAAGGACCAAAAGTCAGAGTTGTAGGTTCCGCCTTCGTCCATGCTGCTCATCACCTCATTGTGGGGCTTGTTAAAGAGTCAAAACACAACAGAGTGGGGTTAAACATCTAATGTCTCATCAAATTTGAAAACAAAGATTCTAGTTGCTCCTGAAATGTTAAGTCCCAAAGGCCATGTTTTGTTTATGCTCAGCATGCTAAGATCCTAATAGGTGTTTACTGCATAATGCAAGTCTGCATGTAAAAGGAAAAGTGGCCATTGTTTGTGTAGCCAGTGGTCATTTTAGTCTAAAGTCCATGTGATTGCTACGTGGAGCAAACACACCTGTAATTTTGGTCAAGTGCTGCATGCTGTGGCACTCGAAGAGAGGGAGGGAGGAGAAGTTATTGTTGTTTTTGTCATAGAAGTTTAACTGAAGGCCAAGAAATGTACAGAACTCCTTCAAACTCTGCTTGTTTTGTTTTTCTGCAGATGAAGGGCTATGACCACTTTCTTAAAATTTGAATGAATTCCTGACAAAATAACAACATAAAGTTGTTGAGATACAAAGTAAGGCAGCTTAAATAATGATAAAAACTCTTTTTAGTGCTGTGGATTTATCATGGTTTATAGGGGTGTAAATAAATATCAGAAGACGTACAGTATATATGTGATGTTATGTGTTGTGAAACTATATTGATTCTTAAAACACTATCCATTTTTAATTGATTACAATTTCTTATTTTATTAATTTTCTCCCCCTAAAGAAATGTGCATGATTTTATTTTAATGTATCTTATTTTATTTTATATTACTGATATAGGCAAATGTTAATTCCTTTGCTCAGAGTGCACAAAAACTATTGCCACGGTCTTGGATGTTACAGAGACTGTGATAAATAGAAATGCACATCCCAAAGTATAGACTGCATAAAAAAGTAATCCTATTATTCAGATTGTATGTGTATGGGGGTATGTCCTTTCGTCTTTAGTGTTTTTTTTCTCCAGAATTACATTTAAAAAAAGGTAATATATGGCCTTGCTTACATTTTCACAATATATCAAAATATATTCAATATTAACCTCCGTTTCATGATTCGTAGTTGAATTGCTAATACAGATAGTAATATTGCAGCCCTAAATGCGTTTATTCATTTGTCATGTTAGTTTTAGATATGTCACACAGTTCTAATCATAAAACAAATAGCCATTAATATGAATTAAATATAAAAGTAGAGTTTTAGGAAAGCAGTGATTTAATTAGATTTATAGGGGCAATTACTACATTTCTTGCCTTTCTGTTGAAATTTTCTGCACCAGTTTACTCCCTTTCATCAATTTATGGTTGAAAATGTGTTTATTTACGCTAAAATAGAAGTCCTATGCTTTCATGTTTTCATAGGCTGTAAATATCGATCTCCTCAGCACCCCTCTGAAATGTACACCTATGCATACCAAAAATATGAAATAGTATAATATACAATATTATGTGAGCTGTGTTTATGTGACTGTGTGCAGTAACTTGTGTGTGTGTGTGTGTGTGTATTGAGACTTGCAGATGTGCTTTTGTCAAAATTGTGTAAGCGCTGAACTCTCATGCAGCCCGACAGACAACAACAGAGCAGACAGCGTGCTGCAACTTGCCCAACTCTCCCACACTCAACCTTTAGGCACCTTCCAGGTGCTACGGGCAACCTGTCAATCACAGCTGCCCCCCTAGGCCAGGTCAGACCCCTCTCCTCGGGCCCAGTTTTAACATAACAGACATATTTTTTAAGGGTATTTTGTGTGGAAGTGTGTACGTGATTTAGGCCACTTCTCTTTCCTGCTAATAGAGCATCACACAGAGACATTTTCCATTTGATCTCTGGTGTAAAATGTGAGAATTTTCCTTTCCTCATGGCCATTATGTGCGGTGGATACAGCCGGATGTGAGCAGTAGCAACCCCAAAGTGTTGCTGCTTTCATAGGCCTGTAAACTCGGTGCTATTGAGGTCCCTATTAGTGTTGGTGCCTCGAGGTTCAACTGTGAGAAAACACTCAGTGGCTTTTTGGTGATTGAGCATGTGTGTGTGTTTGTGTGAGTGTGATGTGGTTCCCAGGAGGAGGGGGGGGGGCATGGAAAATGTGAACAGCACCGCGGTTTGGTTGGATCAGATGTGATGGCCAATGGTCCCATATGTCTGTTGTTGAAGTGGAGAGAGCCGCCACTATCAGCCTCACTGCCCGTCATTCCCTCCGTCCATCCTCCCCTCAGTGCCCCCCCCCCCCCCCCTCCCCACCTGTACCAACATGATAAGAGCCTGAGAAACACCGGTGTCACACCTCTTCTTCCCTGTCTGCCCTGTTCACCATTGCCTCACTTATCTTATTTTCTCAATCGGGCGCAGGGACGCTTGTACACACACGCACACACACACACACACAACTTAATCATATCTCCAAACTCTCCACGCCTCCATGTCATCAATCCCCAGATTTCACTGCCACAGGATGAGTCGGCAGTGCTACGTCATCGCTGGTTTGGAAAACCAGTCTCTGGCCAGTGTTGGGCTGTTTCCCTCTTTGATCCTCCCCCACTTCATGTTCCAGTGACAGTGTTTAGACGGTAATGCCAGTCTGAAACACTGGGCATTCCCTATCTGTTACTGTCAACTGTGGCACAGTGCAGCAGCCTACAAACACAGATTTCTGTTACTTTCTTGCAGTTTCTTTTCTTTGTGTAATACTTTGTGGTGTGAGTGCAATGATACATTTACTTTCAACAATGTGGAGCTGGAACAACGCATTATTTATCGTTTTACGTTGCACAAGTGGTCCAGTTTTCCACAATTCATACTCTGCACTTGATATGCAATGCATTTTGCATTTTGAAAGCAGTATTTTTGTGTTACGGGCAACTTTTTATTACGGATTTTTTATTTGCACAAGGAACTGATACATGAACAGTTAGGCATGCACCGATTTATTGGCTGAACATCAGTGTAAGCTGACATTCATCTTGTTTACTGCCATCGGCCTATCGGCGAATAAGATGACAATCCTTTATGGCAGTGGCCGATGTTTTTCTGTTGTGTCACATCAGTTTTGAGCAGACTAAAAAGCAGGGCTTGAACTAACGGTATCCCATTGTCCCGGGGACTAAAGAAAACATGTTACCCAGGACTTATTGGAGACAAAATGGTGCAATAAACTATTGATCTTGCAGGCTACGCACCCAATTTTTCCCCCAGATAATGTTACATCGTGAATAACAAACCTGAGTTCAGATCAGAAAGAGTAGAGCTAGTTTACGTTAGCAGCTGGTTGTTGGAACTAACAGCTAACAAAGATTACTTAGAGTCACATTATGATGCTTTCATGCTCTGTTTGGTGAAAATGAGAAGTGGGCATGGGTGAATTATAACATTATGTGTTGTAATGTTGTCTTAAAAACTTTATTTTTTGGTGAGAAACTTGAATAAATACAGTTGTTGGAAGGAGAAATGTGTTGATGTGTTGACCGATATAAAACAGATGTTAGAAAGGGAAATATGATATATAGAGTATTAAAGCTTTTGTTGGCACTAAATTGTCGATCAAATAATTGGTTGTTAAGAATTTAATAGAACGTAAAAAATTAATCGATCAGTTGAAAGGCCACGCAATGCTGTCAAGTTATATGCAAAATGTTGCTGTTAGCTTTGATTGAGGAATATATACATTGAAATAAGCAGTTTTTATGTTCTTTTTAAAAAAAGAATAAAAATGTATCGCTCAGTAATTGATCAAGTAAAGTGCTTATGATTTGTAACCCTTATTAAAGGTCTTTTCATAAATTTCTATGGTTAAATTTGTGCTCATTAAAAGGTCGTGTAATGCTTGACTTAATGATTCAAAAATAGTACCGTCTCTGGCACAAAAGGGGGAATAAATAACAACAAAAACAAAATAAACATGTCAACAACAACAAAAAAACAAAAACATCTGTGTCCGTTTTGGCTATTGGCTGAATTATCTTAAATATCGTATTGGGATTAGGCCCAAAAATTTCACAAATGGTAGATTCCTAGTAAGAGTAAGACTACAGTGCGGTGGAAGTTGAGACATTAGCAGTTGTAAGAAAGTATCTGCTGTTGCAAAATATCTGGATGCATGAAACAGACTTTGAGAGTTATTTGAAAAAAAAATTTTCAACTTCATCTTGCTCAGTCCTCAGATACAGATAGAAAAATGTGGATAGATACTTCTGAATGCACAGGATGATACAAGGAAATTTGCTACATACATAGCAAGTTCTGCAAATGGAAGACATAGTGAATCTTTTCAGAGCAAATGCACGCCAATTTCAAACATCACTTGTAGCACTGGCTGATAGTATCAGGTATTTACAGAGGAACGAGATGTTCTTTACCTCTTTAAACTTATGAGTGTAGCTTGCATGATTTCAACCTCCAGCTGAACTTGTTGATCTGTGCACAAGTGTGTGTGTGGTGGAGATAGAGGGAGAGACAGGGAGAGAAAGTGTGTGTGTGTGTGTGTGTGTGTGTGTGTGTGTGTGTGTGTGTGTGTGTGATGGAGATAGAGGGAGAGACAGGGAGTGTGACTGTGCAAAGCTTTCAGACAAGGCTCCGTCGCTGTCTGGATGTCACCTCTGTGTGAACACTCTGCTCTGTGTGTTTGTGATTGTCCCCTGTGCTCTCGTGTAGTAGAGAGAACGTGTGTGTGTGTTTGTGTGCTAGTGTTTCTGTGTGTCTTTGTCTCAGAGATGAAGCTCGAGAAAGAGAGAAAGGGGGGAAAAAAAGAGAGCTGGAAAGTGAAAAAGCAGATGCGCTTGTTAGAAACACTGTCTGGCCGCCTGGCTCCACCATCTGTTTGCAGCTGCTAATGTTTCTGTGTGACAGACAGTATATTGCGTGTGTGCATGTGTGTGTGCGTGCAGTGCTGTGTGTATGCATACAGTGTATTGTGGAATGTATTTCTAAGTTCATTCCTATAAGGTGAGGAAACCTAAAGTCTACCGTTTTTTTTTTAGCATGAAAGTACACACACATATGCATCGACTATCCTCTGGCTCAGACAGAAACACACATGGCCAGAGTGTCAGATAACAGAGACAGGCCTGGTGCAGTGTCCTGCTGTCCCTAAGGCATGCTGGCAAAACAATTGTGTGCAGTGTGTGCATGCATGTCCCTTAACTTTTTTTTATACAGTAAAAGATTACATAGTTTGTGTTTTACTCGAGTGAATTGGGCAGCAAGGTTCAGTCAGGTCAAATCTGATCCAGGGTCAGATAGAAATTGGCTGTTTGTGTGCAAGAATGTGTGCAGACTTCAGAGCTGTATTTCCCCAAAACATCTCACTGCTGACTGAGCTCGTCTCAGCTCCATGGTAAGCCACTGGGGCAAAAGAGGATCAAAGTCCTTGAAAGATTTTTTTTTGGGAAAAATCAGACTAAATCTGGCTGTTTTGGAGCAGACGTGTTTTATCTCCTTGGAGAAACAGATGGTTTTGTCAGCAGATAAACAATACAAGTAAAAATGCTCTCAGGCCACATCCTCACTCATGTTTTTGATTTTAAAACAGCACTTCAGAAATGAAAAGGATCTCCATACACACAAGCATTTTAGCATGGTGTCAAAAATAATCTCTGTCCATATCTTTTCAGATAACATATCTGAAAATGGATATCACATGACGCAAACAGAAAACAGTTTGTCTACTAAGCCGCTGGCTGCTTATAGAAAATAAAATGGAGATGGTGAAAAGTAAGAGCAGATCACTCTTTGCATGGACCGATGATGAGGTGGAACACATAGTTATGATGCAGTCAAGGTGATGGAAAACATATAAACAGATGATGCAAATTAAATGGGAGCATCAGCAAAGGATGCCGTTGCAATTGGAAAGAAATAATGTTAATATTACCCGCACAAGAAGGATAAAATTACAAAAGGTATGTAGTCCTAGCTGCAATGTTTTGGCTTGACAGGTTGTCACTAAGACCCTGTTGGGAAGCTGATGTTGATGTCATAGTTCAAAATTCACAGTTTTTATTCAAATTAAAATGAAGTCCGCAGCATTTTCAAATGTCTCCGTTTGGGGTTCCAAAAGGCCAGAGCAGTGCGAACACAAGGTGTATTTTAGGCAATACCTGTGCATTTTAAAACGAAAAATCAAATAAGTGGGGAGGCAGCGGACACATACAGTATTTAAGTTGGGAGTCCTCTGTGTGAATGCTAACTCTCTGGTTTGACACTATTAGTCAGTTAATTGATAACTCAACAAGAGTTTTGATAATGGATTTATCCTAAAGTCATTCATCAAGCATAGTTGACTGTTTTACTGTAATTTACATAATTGGAAATGTTTGTGTTTTAGACTTAGTTGGACACAAAACTGAATACTATTGGCTCATTTGAACTATTTTCCAACATTTCGTGAGCAAATGAATGAACTAGAATGGCAACTTTTTAAAAAATTGATGGGTTTTTTGACAAAACTGCCAAACATGTACTGCTTCCAGTCTTTACAATTAAGATTTGTTTCAAATTCTTTTGGGCTTTGGACTTTTAGTTGGATGAAACAAGCAATATTGAGGACATCTTGGCTCAGTGGTATTTTGATGGGGATTTTTCACTATTTTCTTCCATTTTATAGACCAAATGATTATGCGAGAAAAAGGGTTGCAGATTAATATATAAAACCAAAAAGCATCAGACCTTGTTGCAACACTGGATTGATGGTTTCATTAGAAAAAAATAATCGAGAGATTAGGTAGCAGGAGTATCCAAAAAAACAAAGCACAATTGGGGAATATTGTTTGTTTCCAATGTTAGAACAAGCATCTTGAGCATGTTTCCTGTAAATACTACTTGATTTGAATTCCTTCTTAGTGATTCAGGCCTAGTTTAGGCTCGTAGACCAAACTGTAAAAGGACTATGCTGGAGGAAGAGTAGTTACGAGCCGTGAAGCACTTAACCCCTTTGTTTTGCTATAGCGCTCATGTGTAACTGGAGGGGAGGAGGAAGGGGGTGGTGTTGGTATTTCAGACAGAGACAAGCAACAGAGATCAGATTGATTGAGTTACACACGCTACACTTGCGTCCTCAGTTCTCGGCGGCCTGCGTCTAATGGTCTTAGCAGTAGGCGACAAAGTGCTGTTTTGTTCCCGCTATTGTGTGGATGTGAATGGAGCAAGGCAACAGACGGGCTGCCCCAAGAGAGACGAGACTCAGCACCCAGACCTGCAGCTCTGATACTGTGCTTGTAATAATTGTTGTCTTTCTGTCAATAATGCAAAAGTAATAAAGTAAAATTAAACATTTTAGTTTAGGTGTTTTCCTGTAGTGTTTGACCTGCAGACGAGCAACTAAACGCCACAGTTTGGTTGTACTTGTTGTGTATTTCTGCATGGCTGGTGTTAGTCACAGCTTGTTTTGGTTTGATTATAATTCTCAAGTGGCCCCTGTGTGCTGAATCCACACCTGACTGAGCAGAGAGATGACTGGCAGCAAAACATCACACCCTGGGGGGGAAACCTGTGTCAACATAGTTTTTTAACTCATTTTATATCCGTCTTTTGTCAGCTGTTAACACATAGCATCAACTGCTGCTAAACCCTACTTCTACTCACATTAGTCATTGTTGCTGCACCTGTCAAGCTCTCGTTCCCGCACGACACATCATAGCACGCAATTTACAATAATAACAGGGGACAAGGTCCAATTTAAATTCTTGATTTTTGCATCACTGAGTCCTTTTATTTTCAACAGAGGTAGACATAAGCATGATTCTCACTTCTAGCTGTTTGCAATAACATCTGTTGCTGGTCTATCAACTGTGGTTAGCGAGCAAATTAAGATAACATTAGCTTCATGAGTTTATTGAGAACATTGTCTCTGGTTTACTTTTTTTAATGTTCCCATCTGACTCGTTTTTAAACAAAAAAAAAAAAAAAACAGGGACTTTAATTTTTCCTTGTGTAAATTCGAGTAACATCAGCTGGGCTTTTAGAAGCTCAAACTCCCCCAAGTACAACAAAGAGCAGGACAACGATGCCAACAATAGTCTAAAAGCGCATCCTTTCTCCTTCTTCCTGTCCCACACCTGCTGCATGGCGCAAGAGGACAGAGGGGGGAGATGTTACGCTAAGAGCCGTGGACTGCCATTACTCTGAGCAGAGTGCATGGAAAAGAGTTATAATATATCTGTCTCTTTTTTCCTGATGGTCTGATTAAGTCACTAAATTCACAGCAATTATTAATAATAACAATAATAATAGTAATAACAGATAAGACTTACATATCCCTTTTCTAGGTACTCAGAGACACATGAAATTCAAAAAGAAAACAAATACAAATGCAAAATAGAGACCACAAAATACTGACTACATGAACAGAAAAGTTATACATATAAGAACAGAATACAAATGCAAAATGTAGAGGATATGACAAGTCACTTTTTTAGTGAGAGCATCTGAAAAGTCACTAAATCTAGCAAGAAATTCACTATGTTTACAACACTGCACGTGACTGTTGGCTTTTGCATGAGGGAGCATCACCTCATGTCTTATTGTTAGATGTTCATATGTCTTGGAAGAAAGTAAAGATAAACACAACTTACTTTTAATAGTATTTTCCTTTTTAAAACACAGCCGTTTACAGGATGCATAGTGATGAGATAGTGTATCTGTGTGTGACGATGTAATATAAATAACTGTACTATGATGATTGTGGAACAAAGTCAGCCTTGCTTTAGTCACCAACTTAAGAGAAAGAGAAATGAGAATGCTTTATTTGTCATTGTAGGCAGAGCTTACAACGAAATTATGAGCGCAGCTCTACAATAAAAAAATAAAAATAAAAAGGATTTACACAATAAAATAAAAAGTGCTACACTGACTGTTTCATCTTCCATAAGAGCTAGACTAGTTGCATATGGAATGTAGTTAGATATTGCACATAGTAAATTCATATACTTATGTAAAACTACGTCTCGTCATTAATAAAATAGACATACTACAGTCTATCTTCATCCTTTCTAATCCTGCATCTCTCTAAATCTGTTAAATGACTGATCAAGGTTGACTCATGTTTATGACTGGGCTCTATCACTGTCCCTTTTAGCTTTTTTTTTTTTTGCTTTATGGTTAATTCTTTTCTTTTTTCTCTTTGCTGATCCTGCCCCAGTATCAGCCACGGCCACAAAAAGGTAACAACAAAAATGTAATTTTCATATGAAAAATCTCCTTTTGCGTCCTTTCAACTGACCATCGTACTACTTACTGCAAAACTTGTCTTGGAAAATTTATTTTTTTGAAAGAGGATCTTCAGTCTGCGTGCCGTTAACCATTTCATCGGATTTTGTGGGGAATCGGTCACGGGGACAGGCACAAGGAACAACCGTAAAAACGAATCTTCTTGGCTGATGGCCACGTTTGCTCATGCAGGTCATAAAGAGGCGTTAGTATTAACTTGAAACTGTTCTGCAACCAGTTAAACAATCTTTGTAGTCGCTTTAATGTAAACTTTAGTTGTACACATGAAGTACACAGGTCTGAGAGGTCAGACTTTCAGATTTGCTCTCCTTTTATGAATTGACTGGCTTCTAAACACTAAACATTGTTTTAAAAAGTTCACTTCATTGGCACACAATGCATCTGCAAACAATACTGAAGAAATGATATACTTGTGGTTCAAGCACACACAGAAAAAAAAGATTTTCTCTCTTTTTTTATTTTCACCTTTTTGCCCCTAACCACACCAGTCTAAGGGGGATAAAGAACAAACACAACAGAAGATGGGAATGGTTTCATATATATTTAGCCAAAGCTTGCTACTCTGAAAAAGAAAAACAACCCTCTTCCCTCAGTTTTCCCTCTCGTTTTCTCCACGCCACAAAATTACAATGTGCAAATTCATAAACGTATACGCTGTTTTTGCACGCTGGAAATAAACACGATGGTCGGGGATATGCTGCTGCAGCGCTGTAGTTGCGTTGCAGCAGCGTTTTTTGTGTCGAGGAGTGGGTTCGGTCCCCGGCTATTGTCTGTCTGTCTGTCTGGCCTTCCTCAACCACACACTTCCAACCATGCCACTGATTACTAGTTTAGAGTTGCTCTAACTGCTGTCTGGTCCTCTGGCTAACCTCTGAAGAGCCTGGTGGGTGTGTGTGTGATCCTGTGTGTTTGCGGTCCGCTCTGTTCATGCATGTCTATGTTTGTACACTGCACAGTGAAAGTATGCGTCTTTATTTGTGTCTTTGCGTGTTTATCTGCGTCTTGGTCCTTGTTGACAGTGATCTCGCAGGGCCTTTGTGCTCGGGAATATTTCTTGAGGTATTTTTGGGAGGTTTTACCGCCAACCTGTGATGTCACTTCCCTTAAGCTAGAGCTAAAGGGGAGGGTCAGAGCGGTTTGGGTCAGGTGGCGGTGGCTGGGGTCATATATCCCAAAGCTGATTTACTCACCCACTGTAGCCCAATTATTCCCTCACTGTGGTTTTCTTGCTCAGTGTGTGTCTGTTGGCACGAACGCCCAATAAAAAACACAAGATGATGCCACATTACAGTGTGCTGTCTCCGATGGATTCAGGAGAAAGGAATGTGTTACGGCTTCCAAAGGGGCACGGCTGTTAAGCGTGATTCAAATTGTACCAAACAACACGGCTGTAAGTCAGCACTTTGTAGCTCTTTCATTCAGGACTCGCTCGCCTGTGTCTTTTCTTCTCCCGCTCACTCAGCCCTGTCACACACACACACACACACACACACACCCTCACATGCACGCACACAAACACGCTTTCTTTCCTTGTGGTGCATACTTGTGTCAGGTGTGCTCTGTTTTTCCAGTCAGGGTAGAGAGGAATCTGGGCCAGGGTCCAAGCTGACTATCAACAGCACATTGCCAGAACCCGGGACAAGAAGCAACACATCCACTCCATCTTTACTCCTCCTCCTTCTCCCTCTCTACTCCTCCCCCCCTTTTTCTCCTCTCCTGATCACTGGAGCATTGTCGTGCTGTATTTTGGTCTTTTCGTTCTTCCGTTTGTATGTTTTTGGCTTACATTTTTCAATGACTTGCATCCATTTTCAGCATTTTTAATGCATTTTCTTGTTTTGTTTCTCCGTTTTCATGCACTTTTCTGAGGTTTTTGTAATGTTCAGTGTTTTGTATGGAGAAGAGGTTGTTCTTTTCCTGCCTAGGTTTGTGGTGTAGTTCTCGTCTAACAAGGCAACAAAGTGGCCACCACCCTGAAAATGACACGATTTTTAGCCATTTCAATTCTGGTTGTCAGAACCAGCTTTATCCAGGTTTCCCACAACTATAGAAAACTTGGAAAAGTCATGGAATTAGTAACATTTTAGAAAGTTTTATAAAAGTCATGGAATATTGTTGTTGTGTAATGAAGTTGTTGCAGTTATCTTACTTTTCACATAATAACAGGTTTATTTTCTGTAGCTGGTGACATCATATAGTTGTAATATGCGTCAATGCATCACATTTTGTTTCCCATCACATACGTTTCTTTATTTTCTTCCTCTGTCCCGACTCTCCCTTCATGCATACCAGCCAGCTAGAATTATGCTCGACTTGAGTTTGATGCTTATATGTTTGAGAAATGATGTTGTGACTGTCACTTAACACGAAGGGCCATGAATCCCTAGGTTTAATGCCTATGCCCCCATTGTTTTAGTTTTGTACTGCATTTTGTGGCAGTTTGTAACGGATGCCTTTTTTTATTTTTAACAAATTAACCAATGGGCAGAAATGTGGGCCCGAGTCACATGACTTGGACTTGAGTCAGATTCTGGTTACTAATTTGACGACATTAGACTCAACTTGACAAAATAAAAAAAGTTTTAATTCCTGAGATCTACCTTTTTTTTTAACCAATCTGACAGCATCAGCACTACTTTTTTATGTTTAAGTTCAGTCACACTTGTTTTAACCAACTTGATAAACATTTTAGAACGGATATGTGAAAGCATTGGGATTTGAACTTTTGGACATGTTAGTCTTGACTTGGCCTTGACTTGGGACTTGAGTGATAAGACTCGATCCCAGCTCTGCCATTGGGACAACCGAACTGTTGGCTTTCACTTCCCCACTTTAGGAGCTCTACTGCTTCGTGTCAGTGGAACGCCCATAAGAATATAATTAACATTTGAAGTAAATGTACAATACAGTTCTTTTTGTGATATATGTTGTGGATGGTCATAGAATTTTTTTTTTATGGGTCCTTGAAAAGTCACGAAAAGTGTTGAAATTTTGTCCATTAAAATCTGTGGTAACTCTGAGTATCTCTTTGTGGCCCAGATATTAACCTGGGAAGGTTTTTTTAAGTTTGCCTTTAATTGTTGCTTTCAATATATGTGGTATACTCCAGGTGTGACTATATAAATATAGTAAATATGCGAGTGTTTGCATCTGCTCTACTTCAAAGCTCTGTCCTCATCACAGACATGAAAGCTAAGAAGTGATGACTAACTCAGAGTTGTGTTTAAAGTGTTCCCCAAAGACCTGTCAACCTTAAAACCACAGTTTGTGTGTGTGTGTGTGTGTGTGTGTGTGTGTGTGTGTGTGTGTGTGTTGGCTTCTCCTCCTCATAATGTTCCACTTTTGTTGCAATAATTAACAGTTTTATGAGTTTCTAATTGACAACGTGAAGTGACATTTTCTGTTTTGTGGGCAGTAGCTGACAAACAGTGTTTCTGTGGCAGCATCTATGCCACCACCGCATGTGTGTGATCTTACACACTACTACACTGTACGCTTCAATGTCTGGCACTGTGCTGCAATCGGGGGGCAGAGAGAGGGAGAGGGGAGATAAAAAGGAAAGGAAAGGCCTCCCACACAGGCAGATATGAGACTTAGAAGCTCCATTAGTTCCTCAAAGCCAGCTGCCGAGTTCAGATGGATGTCTGCGCTCGGCTGTTTGATGTCCATTCATCCATAGCCTTACATCTCTGCCTCTGTCTCCCAGCTTTGCCCGATGCTGGGCCTCATGGGGCTGAAGAGAGCGCAGCTGCCATAACTATAGGATAAAGCTGTCTGCTACTGTGCGATTCCTGCCTCAGCTAATATCGCTGCGCCGCTGCTGCTCCTGTTATCGCTGGTGATTCTGCTGGCCTCGTCTGTTTTTTGTTTCTCCTTGTTTATGGGAGGTAGGCAGGATGATAACATGCAGAAATATATTGTGCAGGAAAGTTTGATAGGAAGAATGTTTACTGACTATCACGTTGTTTTTGCATTCCAGTGGGATCAAATGTGAAAGCTTAAATCCACAAAACTATCTGTAGCTTCTTGTTATTGACTGATCCTCCTCTTTTTATCTCTCCCTGCAGCACGTTCATCCTCCTCCTCCTCATCGTCCTCCTCCTCCTCTCCGGACATCTTTGGGAATGGGCCAGCGCCTTGCCAGGGTGCATCTTTCCACCCGGTGGCGTGGCTGGCGTCGTGCGAGAGTGAGGAGGGCAGCGGCCAGGTCATAAAGCCTGCCCACTCCTCTCTCCGCTTGCTTGCTCCCAAGTGACTTTTGACCTTTGACTCAGCCGCGACCCCCAGCCAGCCATGCCCTTCCGGCTGAAGCTGCGGCGCACACGGCGCTACAATGTCCTGAGCAAGAACTACTTTGTGACACGGATTCGCCTCCTGGACAGCAATGTGATTGAATGCACTCTGTCGGTGGAGAGTACGGGACAGGAATGTCTGGAGGCGGTGGCCCAAAGGCTGGAGCTACGGGAGGTGAGGAGTCTTTTATTATGTGAGCCATGTACATACTCGTGTAAAACTGGTATTTGGAAAGTTTTGGAGATTTTTACCTGATCCAAGCAGGGTAACCTCTACGACAGGTTATAATTGCTGATTTACATGTTGAATTCTGTAATGATTTCTTAATTCAAACACATTTCGGTGTTATCACCCTGACAGGAGACTCTGTCACATTTTAATGCCATGAAAATGATCCAATTGTAAAATATCAGCTGTTTTCAGCTTCAACAAATAGATAACACTAAAGCCTTTTTCCCACTGGACGAAAAACTCACTAACACCAGCTCACATCTGGCTTTTTTTTTAATGGTAAAGGTTACAATTGGCATTCACTACCTGGACAAATGAGTCTGCTGTAGCCGCGGGTTTCTATTGGCTCCGACAGGCTTGTATTGGCAGTGATAGAAATACAACAACCGGGTGGATGTACTAATTTTAGCCCTTTTGCTGGTGAGATGCCACTGCAAAATACCATTAATCTACATCCAAGCAGCACTTGGAACATTGTTCAAACTTAATCACCACCACGTTTGAGAGAAATACTGTATAAGTAACAGATATAATGTTAATATGGGCAAATTGGAATAAAATCACAATATATGTAAGGCTATGTCACAATATTTATATATTGTCATATACAGTAGTTCATTGGAACAATCAAGGAAATTATAATGGATAAAAAAAGACAAATCATTTTTACATTTTGCATTATTCCAGGATAAAAATCACTGACAAATCAAAGTACTTCATGTCATTGTTGGAAAAAAATAATGAAAAAAATTAATGTTGCCAGAAGCTGTCATGCTTTTTGGTGCACAACAAGGTCCACAATGCCCAAATCCAAACATATTAAAGGCAGAGTGTACGACAAATTCATTTATATCAACTCATATCTCAGTATGCAAGGTCATATCAACCACATAAATCATCAAGAAAGACACATTGACTCCCATACTTGAACTCATTAATATATGCATTGTTAGAATGTGTGTGTGTGTGTGTGTGTGTGTGTGTGTGTGTGTGATGGCCACGTGTCTCTCCCCGCACCCCGTGTGTGTCTCCCTGCCCTCTGCTGTCTCTCTCCTGCGGGGTCCTTGTCTGTCTCTAACGAAGCGTGGCTACCTCTGTCCTCTTTTCTCTGCAGAAGAAAGAGATACAGCTCATCCCCCTGTCCCACTTCACCCCTCCTGTCCATGCTTTCTCTGCATATTTACTCTCTTCCCTTTCTGTCTGTTCCCCGATTTTCTTTACTTTTCCCTCAGAAACGTTTAAGCACCACCTTGCCCTGCACTAACACAGGTATGTGGCTTTGAACGGGGCTTGTTGTGTTGTGTGTGAAAGGTGCAGTTTGTTCACAGACCAGAGAAAGACTGTGTCTGTTTGGTTGATGACTGATTGAGTTAGATGAATACGTGTGTTCAACTGTGAGTCCGCGCCAGCTGGAGCTGCTGACAAAGTGAGAGAGAGGGGCGGTGAACTTGTGCGTACTCACGTAGTGTTGTGGTATTTGCCAGGTGTCAGT
The DNA here is from genome assembly GCF_008729295.1 of Plectropomus leopardus. Taxonomy (NCBI): domain Eukaryota; kingdom Metazoa; phylum Chordata; class Actinopteri; order Perciformes; family Serranidae; genus Plectropomus; species Plectropomus leopardus. The sequence goes on along the minus strand of NC_056478.1, from coordinate 11,972,563 downwards.
GATGTTATAAATAAGGTGGTGTGACGCGTCAGGTTCTGCCGCCGTCTGTCCCCATGCATGCACGGCATCTCAGGACTTGGTGTGTATGTGTGTGTCTGCCTGAATTTGTTGTTTTCATCTTTATTGCTGTACCTGAGGCATGGAGTGTGTGTGTTTTCAAGTGGGCAAGGTGTGTTTCTATGCGTGTGTGTGCCCTTGCAGCTGCAGCTTTACAACTTTCACAACAGCAGAACAAGCACTAAACAGGTGTGCTTACCTCTTCATGATATGATACACTCACACACACACACACACACAGATACACACACACAAATACACACAAATGCAACATCATAGTGTAATTTTAAATGACATTGTTAGCCACTAGTAGTATGGGTGCTTTATCTGCACAAAAAGGTTAGACAAACTTAGTGAGATCTTTATTTAAAGCGACAGCGAGTACGATTTAGGGGAATTTAGTAGCATCAAGCATGAAGGATTGCATATTACAACCTTTTTATACAGAGATGACGCTATAGGGCCGCTATGAAGTCCTTTCTTTACACCGCTTTTGTATTTTTACACAGAGCTAAAAAACGTCAGCATCACTCCAGTCCAGTGTGTGATTTTGGACAGTATGCTGACCTTGTGGAAGCAAAAGAGGCATGATAGGTATGACATTTAACACAACAGCATCTGCCTCTAGTTCGACATATGCGTCAGCAGCGCTTTTAAACAGTAAAAACGGCATAATAATTAATCACCAAACCTTTTATTTGATCCTGTCCTTTGCTCGGTAAAGAGCTCCCAAATCTTATTGCTTTCCCAATTTACGGACGTTTAGGGCTGCTGTTCTTCTTTGCGTTAGTTGCTAACAGCTCCTAGCTCCTTTTTAAATCTCCTACAGCTGGTCACATGCATAACACGTTGTTATAACATCACAACTAATCCACACATTATCCTGTCCTGCCAGCTGCCCCTTTTTAAAAATCCTCCATTCATCACTGTCACTACCCACGTCCCCGGCTCAAAGGCGAGACAACTCTGTCATCCCCTTTTTGTGATAGTACCTTTTAAACATAACAGTAAGGCAGCATTATGGTGCAATATTCCCGCCTTGAGCCGGTGGTATGAAGGGGGCTAGTGTTTTGCCAGTGCTTTTCAGTATGTCATAGACTTGCCGCTAGACCAGCACCTGCAAATCTGTGCTCACCTGTTTTCTCTGGTAACTTTGGATCCAGATGTTCAGGAGGTTTTTACTGGGAGCAGAATTATCCACAGATACAGATATCCACATCTTCTCCAAAACAAAATGACTCAGTGATTTAAACCTGTGGAAACACTGAATAAAGCAGTTTTATGTTTTGAAAAAAATCAGTGTTTTTTGCCGCTTTCATGGTGGAGTGGCTGCCAACCACGATGGTCAACTTGAAAATGCGAATAGCTCTAACTAGAGCCAGTGTTTGGTTTGACCTTTCTGGGCTACTGTAGAAACATAGCGATGCAACATGGCAATCTCCATGTGCAAGGACCCTGTAAAGATATACGTTGCTCATTTATAGGTTACGTAAACCCAACTTTTTATTATTTTCAGGTGATTATACACTAGAGAAAACATATTAATTAAATTATATTCCATTTCTGCAAATCCAACACACTGGACCTTTTAGAGACCATCTCTGTTGATGTCAGCGGCCTGTTTTTGAGCTGTTTACACACAGATCGCAAATGGCAGCAGTCATGCTCCACAACTGACTCTCTGTCTCCCACGTTGTAGATAAATTTGCAAATCTTGCATGGTCATGCGTGGGTTGCAAGTATGGTGTTTGTTTTGATGAGTGAAACGTGACAGGAAAATCATCATGTGTTGCAAATCATGGGATGTTGAAACCTGCCCCAGATCCTTAGGAAGAGGTTTCTGTATGATTTATAGCCAAAATCCAGAATGTGTGAAACATCAGGAACCATCCCAAAGTAAATCAATTTTCTTATCCATACTTGAGATATTTGCTGATTCTTGAAGTCTAAACTGGTTACAGCAATTACGAGCTCAGTCACTTTTGTTTGGACCGGTGTTGTAATCAATACGGCATGTTTTAGATGAGGTGTTTCACTGAAGGAGTTTGTAATAGGCAAGGGACTTTGTTTTGATTAAGTGAGATAGGATCATTGCCTGTTTCTTTTCTCACAGGATAATCTTACGAGCAAGGGGTCCAGGCTAATATTTATGTTTAATAGAGTTATGCTGCTGACGTCAAAGGTTTGATCAGATTTGAAGGAGAAATATGTGCTTGTTGTATTTCAGCTGCTTATTAATCTCCTCTCTGCTTTGCTCAATTATCCCCAATGTATTTCTCAACTAATTTCCCATTTCCCTCTTCAACCTATTTCTCTCCGTCCCTACAAACCCCTATTTCCCATCCCAGTACTTCTACTCCCATTAGCCATTTCCTCCATTTCCCCAAGTTCTTGTTATCTCTCTCCATCCAGCTTATGCAACTCATCTTTGCTTCCTCCTTATCCCACCTCCACTCTCTTCTTTCCTGTTTCATTTTCCATCATCCCCATCCCTTGACCCTGCGCACCACACTGACCTCCCTTTTCTCTCTCCCCTGGCTCCAGACCAATTACTTCGGACTATGGTTCCAGGGAAAGACCCAGGCCCCGGCCCATCGCTGGGTGGAGCTGGAGAAACCGCTCAAGAAGCAGCTTGACAAATTTGGCAATGAGCCGCTGCTCTTCTTTGGAGTCATGTTCTACGTGCCTAATGTTTCCCGGCTGGAGCAAGAAGTCACCAGGTAAAGAATCTCCAAATGCCACTTACAGTACCTCCATCTGTAAAAACATCAACAGCTGCAGACTTTTTTTTACCAGCGCCTTCGAATGTTCTTTGTTATAAGCTCTCCGTGTTACTTTGTAAACATTAAAGTCAGTCAATGCCATCTGTGCTCTTCGATAACATTTAACTAACTCTGGACATTAGAAAATGATTCTGTCTATAAAGAAGCCAGATACAGTGAGTCTACTGCTTCTTGCCTTTTAGATGCTTATTATTTACTCTCAGAAAACTTGCACAAATATGAACTTAATGAACAGAGGACAAGAGGTTTAATTTTTTTTACTGTGCACGTATGTAATCTTGAGCATAAATGGGCTCTTACATGTCCCATGTACTGCCAATATGCTCCAACTTGAAAGGAAGAGTTTTTACGTTTCGCTGTTGTTTTTTTTTTTACTTGTTTCTCATGTTTCTGTGGCTTAATGGAATAGTTCACCAAAAAATGAAAACTCAGTCATTATTTACTCATCCTCATGCCGAATCATGTGGCTTCCACACTACAAGCTACAGGCTACAACAAGGCTATAAACATAGCTCCATTGACATTTTTCAAAACAAGTTGGCATGTCGGGGTCTCAGGACAATTGGATTACTTCAGACGAAGTATGGAGACATTTTGTGGTTTTATTCTGTATTTTTTTTACCATTTGAGTCCTGGTCACCATTTGCTTTGATTGTTTGGGAGATGAGTGCAATGCCTCCGCATGAACCTCTGGCAGGGATTTTTGGACTATAGAACTTCACCTGACTTGCCATCGGCATGAGGGTGAGTAGATAATGACTTCATTTTTAATTTTTGGATGAACCATCCCTTTAATAAAATCTTAGTAGAAAAACAAACAAAATTTCCTCGGCTCAATAAACACATAAACAGATGTCATATACAAATTATCATTGAGCACAGAGATATACTCTTATTGATACCACAGGAAAACAATAAATCTGTGTGCAATGAATCTTGTGTGCAGACTTTGTGCAGTCTGGTTACAGACAGGTGCATTCATGTGGCCCCAGTTCTCTGAATTGATTTTGTTTGCAATGTGTTTGACGGCTGTTTTGGATGACTAATCAGAGCTAAGTAGATGGGATTATAAAATGGGCTGCCATCTCCCTACTTAGCTAGCTTGTTACATTTATTAAAAATAGCAACAGTGGCTTTCTGATTATCAGGCTAAGGTGTATCTGCATCATCAACAGCAGACATTTTCTCCTTATCCACAGTGTGTGTGTGTGTGTGTGTGTGTGTGTGAGAGAAAGAGTGTGAATGAGCATGTTAGCTGGCTGTGAAAAGGGCATCCAGGGGTCAGCGTGTAGCGGACAGTCTGCCATCTCAGATTCCTTCTCACACTCAGGTCTGCCTCGCACTGAGCTGGTGAATTTGCGGCTTCTGCTTCGCTGGATGTGGGAAAGGTCGATTGCAGGTCACAGCTTGACGTTTTGATGTTACAGTTAGTTTTAAACCGTGTGTGTGTGTGTGTGTGTGTGTGTGAGTGTGTTAAATATGACGCTGTTGAATTTCCTCATTTTTCAAGAGACAGGAGTGAACATGCTATTTCTTTACATAGATAATGATATCATCTTGTATTAGTGACCGGACTTATGCACTCACGGTGTGTGTCTGTGTGTGTGGCATGTGTGTGTGTGTGTGTGTGTGTGTGTGTGTGTGTCTGCAGGTTCGTTATACAGAAGCCAGGATCTGCACTGGTAAAGGGATGGTATTCCAGGAAACCCCTGCGGGCTTTTATGGTGTGTGTGTGTGTGTGTGTGTGTGGGGGGGGGGGGGGGGTTTGGGGTTGAAGGGGGTTATGATGGGGCCTTTGGGGCAATTTAGGGAACAATGGCCACCTCTTTTTCTCAAGCCCCTCTCTTTCGCTTACAATCTGTCTACATAGTGTCACCTCAAGTCCCTCTTTTATCAAGAGCAGATCACATTTCTCCAGTCCCACATTTTTACTTTTTCTTTATCCCTTCGTCCTCCTTTTCCCTCTCTCTCTTTTTTTTTTGTTTGTCAGGAATGTTGGCACAGCCGTCCAGCGTAGGAGGCGGACCACACATTCCTCCCAGCAGAAGTGCTGGGGGTAAAGGGGGGGGTTGGGGGAAGGGGGATGGATGTCTGGTTTACAAAACACACACACACACACACACACCACAGACACACACACACACACACTCACACACACTCCCACTCCCTCACCTCACGCACCTCACACACTCCCCCCAAGAATCCTCTCATGAGCCAGCTGCAGCCCTGTCAGAAGAGTTAGTCACAATACACCACATTGTAAGAACATACACGCTCCCCGAGGCAAGCTCTCCTAAAAGCCCCGTCGCTTTTTTTCTTAACATCAAGTTGAAAACAATCTTTTTTGATGAAGTTCAAAACACTTTTTTACTACCCAGTCTTAATCAAGGGTTTAAAAAATCTTTAAAAGGCTTTTTTTTTTTTTTTGCTTTTACACTGCCTGAGAACATCAGTCAGTGTGATGACAGATATAGCTAACAGCCCTCTTTTTTAAAATGAAGGTAATTTATTGACTTGGGGTTGATTTGGGTCAGATCCAGTGAGGCATATCTTTGTTTTTCTTACACACCTGGTATGATGGAGAAAGTAGGGGAGGGCAGGACTCGGAGAAAGAATGACAGAGGTGAAGAGGGAGACAAGTGGGGACAGAGAAAGTAAAAGTTTGGCAGAAATTGGCTTGGGGTTTGTACGTTGTTATTTATGTGGGTTTAGCTGGGACTTCTGCTGGAACTTAAACATATTTAAGTGTCCACATAGAGAAGTATGTTTGTGCTTGTGTGTAAAAACAGAATAGGAGTAAGTGGATTTGGTTTTTGGGTGTTTGATTTACCCTTTTTTTTTTTTAGAAACTTCAAAATTAAAATGCTACATCATATTTTGTTACTCAAATTAAAATATGTTAATTTGCTCCCACCTAAGATGTAACTTATTGTTTTCAGTTCATTTTAACAGCAAATAGTAAGAAAAGACTTAGTTTTTAGTTTAAAATAGCTTAATTTGTTGCCAGAAACCAGAAAGACGGACTGTTGACTCTGCCTCCTCTGAGTAAATGAGATTTACTGAGAAAGTAATGTGAGTTTTATAATGTGGTCAGGTCTTTGAAGTTCAGGGTTTGACTGATGTGTAACCTGATACGAGATCTCCCTCTCTTCCCGTCCATCCATTCATCTGTTTCTGCTCCCCTCTCTTCCCCCCTCCACGCAGCTGTGAAAATTACCCAAAGCAGGGGGTTAAAGTATGTGTGTGTGTGTGTTCTTCCTGACTACATATTCACACCAATAATCCAATTATCAAGCAATTAAGGCAGTAATGCAAGAAAGCTGGAGCCCATGTAAACACTGTTCTCTGATATATTAATTCAACTATGCACATAGTTGCAGTTATTTCTGCACGATGGACTTTGAAGAGTTCTATGTATGTCAGATTATGTAAAAAATATTAGAGCTTTTGCCATGTTTTACAGCACATTCCTCAGTCCAGTTGCCTGACAATATATGATAAAGGTATTATCTCAAGATGTCTCAAAGAGATCCCGAAATACTGCTGTGACAAAGATCCTTCTTATTAATCCTTTAAAACCTGGAGAGACATAACTTCTCAGTGCTGCTTTCAGATGTTTCTTTTACAGGAATTTAAACCTGTGAACTCTGAGCAAATTGATGCGATTTCTTTCAAAAACCTGGTAAATTAGGCAATGAGCAACTTTGTAAGAAATTTTCCACAAACTGCAAGAAATTAACAAAAATTATCTAAAAAGAAAAAACAATGGGAAAATATCCAGGTATAGAGGTAGGTAAAGAATAAGTGAAAGAAATACTATATTTCTAATTTCATAATTACATTTTTTTAAAAACTGAATTGTTAAAATTTTTAAGCGCTTTGTCCGTGTCATTTACTTTTTTGTTTTGTTTTACTTTCTTTTAAAAAATTATAGTTTTTCAGGTAATTTTCCTGTACTTTTTGCTAATTTTTGTGTCATTTCTTCTTTCATTGCTCATTGCATTCTTCATGTGTTTGACAGAAATCAAGCCAGTTTTGCTCAGGTTTCAAAGGATAAAAATATTGCCCCTACCAAGCAGTCCAGTTAAGCTCAGTTCCTTACAAATTATTATTACACATCGTTGTCACACAATGGTTATTTTTACATTTCCATTCTCAGAAGTTGTGGATCTGTCCCGTTTCTTTCTTACCCTCCTGCTGGGATACCCAGCACACTGATCCGATACTCAAAGGTGGAGCTAGCTAGTTTATTTTGACTGGTGAAGAGATAATCTTCACTCTTGCTCTTGTAGAACTCGATGCTCAATCCTTTTATTTTTAAATATCCCATCTATTGTGACAGAAACTGTAAATACTCAAGTCTTTTCTTTTTTTTGTTCCAACACTGGCATCTTGCAACCCTTTTATTATAGATTCTCCACCACTCTTTAAGAGGAACATCTTTGTTTCCTTTTTCTTTCCAAAAATCACCTCTTTGGATCTTACATCGTTCAGAAGGTGTGTGTGTGTGTGTGTGTGTGTGTGTGCGTGTGTGTGTGTGCGTGTGTGTGTGTGTGTGTGTGCGTGCTTGTACCCTTCTGCTCCCTCTGTCTCACTGACATGAAGGAGGGGCAAAGTGGGCCCAGAGAGAGAAAGTGAGGAACCTAAACACAGAGCTGTTGACCGGAGCGAGGCCAACTGGCCTCAGCAGCCCCCAAGGCTAACAGAACCAACAGCCTTGAAATCCTAGCATTGTTCAGCTAGTTATCACACACACACACACACACACACACACACACACACACACACACACACACACACACACACAACAGCTGTATCTGTTGTGCCCCTGCTGATTCAACACATTTCAAAGTGAAATCCTCCTGCCTCCCACACAAGCTGTCTGGACCCATCCAGGGCTGAGGGGGTGGTCAGGGTCATACCATTGCAGAGGTGGTGGGGGAGGAGGGGGTGGAAGCATATGTACACACACATTCATGCATGCATGCACATATGCTAGCAGGCTTGTTGTCGGGGGCCACTTGGACATCTGGCAGCGTGTCTTGAGCGGGGCTTGAACATGCGTGGGCATATAAAGGGCCCTTTGTGCCTGTGTGGCTGCCTGGAGTGCCAGCAGAGCGCTCTGCCATGGTGGAAGTCACAAGTAACTCTGAGTGAGGAAAGCTCTACCTCATGGCTATTTGTGTATATTCACCTGTTATTACGGCATAGTGATGTCATTCTGACATACGTGCTAGGTGTGTGCGTCATAAGGTCGTCTTTGTGGACATGAATCTTATGTGTGGTCTTGTGAGTGATAGTCTATGTGACCAGAAGATGATTAAGCTCTTAAGTGAGATCTATTATTAATTTATTCTGTTATAGACTCTCAATTCAAAGGATAGATTTACCCAAATTACATTAACACATGTTTTCTCACTCAACTCTAGTGCTGTCTAACCATGTAGATTGTTTTGGTTTTATTAGTCCATGTTTTTTCCAGATATGTGTCAGAGGTTTCTGCTCCCATCCCAAAACAACAAAATTAAATGGACTGTCAGTACAGAAAAACGACTTACGGCATTATACATGCTTGCCAACCCTCCTGACTTTCCCAGAAGATGGTTGTTTTTCCTCTCCCGGTTTCCTCCTAAATTCAAGATTCTGAGGTCACACGTGTCTCGTATTTCTCTCGATTCATGACAGATTTTCACATCATTTTCTCCTTTTTGTTATCATAACCGATGCCTCGCACTGTACAGTATGTATAAGCCCTATACCTCTACGAAGGTCTTCTGTTTCCACCTTTACTACGATACAGCTACACCAAATGATGCTTCTTACATTTTTTTATGCGGCATGCGAAGATTTGCTCGCAGCTCATCCTCCTCAGTGAGTAAGAGATGAAGAGAAAAATGGAGAGCACTGAGGGCAAGAAATACCCAAGCAAATTTCAGACATCCTGGAAAGAATAAATCCTGATTTTTAGAGAAAGTTTTAAAAGGGGCGTGAATCGTTTTTTTCTGCCAAGCATGAGGTCATGCCATGCGATGAAATGATGAAAACTGATGAATATTAGTTAGTGCCAGAGATTCATGCACATTTATGATAAAGAGGGGTAAAAAGTAAAATAAAAATGTATATATCATGAACATGTTGTTGAATTTTTCTGGAAGATTTAGTCCCATAAAAAGTGTTTAAATTGCATTATGCAGATCACGTAGAGTAATGAGGACACTGTTTGTGGAAAGAAATATATTTTTATAATATCATTTTTATTGATTTCAAGACCGTAAACTTTCAACAAGACAGTAAACTCTGTTACAGAAAAGAAACTTCACAGCCCATTTTAACCATTGTCTGCAAAGTATTAACATATTTGAGGGCAGGATTGACTTTATTTTTGAAATATTGAGACATGAACTTCAAGTGAGTGGTTTTTCTCCAAATGGATGTATGTCTTGCTGTAATTGAATCCTTAAGTATGCAGCATGTGGATGTTATATGTGGCTGGGATCATTTCAAGCACAAACATTTCCTTGGGCGTCTGTCAATGTTTTTTTTAAGACTCATGCATTACTCAAGGCTTTTATGGCTTTACATTGAACTTACATCAAACTTAAGTGTGTGCTAATGTAGTTATTCAGGGCTGAATAATTATTTTTGTTTACCAGCATTATTAACCTCCAAACAATCTAAAGAGCATATTACAGTTTAATATCTATAAACCCTCCGTTGCTACAACTAATGACATCTAACCAAAAGTTCAACCAACAAAATCAGCCAACAGCTTTGTGTATTTTAATTATTATAGTATAATTAAACTGGACAAACATTAAAAGTGAGCCAACAGAAAAACATAAACAAAATATTATTTGTTTCATTTAAAGTTCTCAAGTTAAATCTGATAATTAACCTATCAGTAAACTAAAGTTCTTGTGTTATTTTATGTCTAATATACATAATATTGTTGCTCTTGTAATCCAAACGATGAATCTCAAATAAACAAAATCAAGAATCAGGAGAATAAGTGCTTCAGTAAATATATATTTAATATTTAATATTTTTAAATTAACACAAAGCTCTGAAAACTGTGTTGTTGAACTCATTAAGGATTTTACTTTTCCTAGGAACTGCGATGTTTCGAGGGAAAGTTTGGATCTTATAACGTGGGGTTTAATGAGGTTCTTATTCATTGTCAGTTTACATACAGCAGATGTCAGATGGCACGCCCCTAGTTTGGAGAAGCAGGCAGGAGAACTGACACAAATGCTAAGAAATGTATCGCTGTAGACAAAGGAAGCATCAAAACATATTTGAGCCACATAAAAATAGTCCCACCTAAAAAGATCAACACCAGTTTAAGTGGATACTTTATTCATAATATTTTCACAGTCACAGTGATTTGTGATGGGGAATTGAAACCGTTATATTTCACTCTTCAAAGCCAGTTTATGAAGACAATCAGTAGGCTAATTTACAATTGCTGAACACAGGAGCTGCTGGTCTACAGCTGCCTCGATCAGTTAGTTTATTCAAGGCAGAGGAAGACCAGCAGCTCCCTTCTTCAGCAAGTTAAATTACAGTTTTTGTCAGTGGAGTTTGGCAGTTTTGATATTGGAAAGGGGTGTTTGCGACAGGATAAAGCAATTAAAAAATTCTCATAGCAAAGTACACTTAAATAGATTTTTTGATTTGGCTTTAATATATTTTGCTGCTACCCTCGTCCACAGCAACACATTACTTAGCTTCCCTGTCAGTCCTGCCTGTTTCCCAAACGTCTACTCTATGTGGATACACTAACTACGGATAAGTATGTCAATACAAACCTTCATAAAAATGTCTGAAATATTCTTACAAGTGCTTTATCTTGTTTGATGATTTAGTCTTATAGATTTTTTATGTGAATTACTACACAATTTCATCTGGTCTGGCCTCTGAAAGTATTTAAATAGAACAAACTGAAAAGAAAAATCAGCTTTTGGGTTTACTGGTAACAACCTGTAGACATACTACATACTGCTTGTGTTCTGGGTTTACAAGAAGACAAAGGTTTGTTTCAAGCCTTTAAGGTTTGTTTTGTGTAATTTGGGCTCTCTCATGAGGAGACTTCTCTTCCACTGTCACGCTTTCACTTGTTCATAGTTGTTTTAACAGTTTACTGTCCGCCTCTCCACCGCTGCCCTCGCATATATATAAACACCATCATGTTGTTAGCATTGAACCTCAGAATGAGAACCAACCGCTGTCAACCTCAACATTTCCCCAGACCCCATAGGGAGAGCGCTGGGAAAACATGGGGAGTTTGTAAAAACAAAAGTCCACAATCATTTGAAGGGTTTTGTGTCCTGTGAGGCTCCTCCCCCTCCCGACCGCATCAAGCTCCTCCCCCCCGCTGCAGCCGCGGCGGTTGGCTAATTAGGGGGTTGCCACGGGAACGGAATGGCAGCTTAGCCAACGGGTGTAATGACAGGGTGAGGGAGGAGGGCGGGGTCAGATTATAGGCCTGGGAGTATGCTGAGTGGAGCTCAAAAAAGAAAAGAAGAAGTGGGGGAGAGAATGTGAAGAAGAATATGAACATGAAAGATGTAAAGAACTTCAGCATGAAATTCTTAAACTTTGAGGGTGAATTAAAAGTTCAAACAGTTTAGGATTGGCTACTGCGATGACAGAGGAGGAAAGAAAATTTAGGAACTGAGGAATAAACTCAAAACTGTGTGTGTGCGTGTGTGTGTGTGTGTGCGTGCGCGCGTGTGTGATAGAGAGGGAGTGAATGACTAAGCATGTATAGCTCAGCGGTTTCCACATAGAAGTTTGTGTACTCTGGCACAGACTGTCTAATGTACGCTTCCACTCACAGCTCTGCTTGTGCGTACGTCAGAAAAGGTGTCTCACAGCCCACATTGGAAAGACTCAGCCGGTGGTCACCGTGGCAACAAACAGGAAACAGTGTGCAAGTTTTTACGCAGCCGAGCCCGGTCACCCTGACAATTCTCCTCTTTCCTCCTGTGTGGCCGCTCTATTCTTCAGAAGACAAACATCCATTTGGACCGCGGCTAAAAGTGGACAAAAGGAGCTCAGAAACTTTTAAGGAGCTCAGTGTATTTCAGCCTCTTGGTTTTGGGGCTTTTTTTAAACCATATTATGTGAAGTCTGCGAGTGGGCTCAACAATCTGAACTGTGTCATCATATCAGCTTACACTTGGCAAAACCACCACTGCCCAAAACCACAGTGCAGAGTCCCCAGTTTGCCTCACACTCACACAGCAATTATACTCGTCTTTTGTCCAGCTTGTGTCGGTCCTCGCACCATGAAACATACTCGCTGTTAGCCGAAAATTTACGGACCTATAAAATCATATTGTTTAGCCAAACTGGTGTACATTTTGAATTCCTCTCAAGTAAGAAATGAGTCACTGGTATTTCAAATAGAGGTGATTCACTCATTCCTTACTGGGATTCTGCAACAGGCTTCTCTGGCATTGTTTTAAACAGCTAATGGTGTTGCCAAACTGTGTTGACGCATATTTTCTGTTGCACAAACCAGAGGCTGAAGAATACGTCTCTCTGTGGTGTCTCTTTGGATGTTTGCAATCCCTCAGTTGCTAATGTGCAGCGCCTCGAGCACAGCTCTTTTTTGCTTTCTTTGGATAAATGTGTTGAACTGAACCCCATCATGTTTTCCAACTCGATTTTATATAAGTGGTGTTCAGAGACACTGTGGCTAGTTGGAAAAATAACATTAACCACCAACCAAATTCTGGTGAGTTTCTGAAAGCTAATGAGAGTGTCTGTGCTGCCACCCACCTAGTCAGATTTGCATGCAGTTTAGCTGGTAGAAAGGCTGTGGTATGCAGTCTGAAAAAGGCTAAGGGTGGTTTCACATCATTGATTAGTGTGAACGCTTTGTACTGCACCCGGGCACGGTACGCCGGTCCATGCCGAGTCCACTTGAAAAGGTAGTAGTACAGTTCATGTGTACTCTGGTATGCATCACATATGAACACCAGCTGCACCAAAACACAGAAGTGAACTGCTATTTAAGCACAACAAATAGGTCACGTAGATGATGGCGAAAGTGTACTTGCATATGGACCAACATTAGTGGTGGAGTGTAGGGGAGTTTAGGGGAGGCAATTTTACTTTGGTACAGTATGAATCAATTGTTGCTAAAACGCTCTGAGTCTATGCAGTCATACTAGCAGCTCTATCAGGCTTTACTTATTCTTACTCCACACATACATGGGTATTTTCGAAAACAGAGCCATTTTTGCATATTGGCCTTTTGTCCCCTTTGAGAAATGTGATTAAGGTCTCTATAAATGGACCTTTTGTAAAACTGTGAACATTTTCAGAAACTCTGTTTTCATTGTCAACGTGTAGACAAGGAAAACTAAATTTTGACGCCCCTCCTTTGTTAAGCATCACAAATGAAGGGGCATTTAGTGCAGTGGCAGATGTGGCTAAAAATTGTGCTAGCTCTAATCTTTCTAACAGGACGTTATACATGTTTAGACATACAGTTACTCTTCTAGGAACGGAGGTGTCAAAATGTCCTCTGGAGGTCACTGTTCCAGGTTGTCCTCCATCAGTAATAGTTTTTTTTCCAGGCTTTTGATTAGCCAACATCCTCTTCATCTTCTTTGTGTTGTGTTGCAAGCTGTTGGGCTAAGATTAGATAAATGAATCCTTTAATTGTCCTACAGCAGGGACAATTGCAATGCTGGCAATGTTGGTATGCTTTTGACAGCACTTTCATTTGGACAGAGGGTTTTTTTTTTCCAGTGCTTGTGTAAATAGGAGGATTTCTTTTTAGAACAAAGTAGAGAAAAAACCCATTTTCAAAAATACCCGTGAACATGTTAACGTTAGCATGCTAACATTTTTTTGGTCAAGAAGTACTGGCCAAGTTTCTATATGTTGCCCCAGAGGAAAAAGTCAGTGAATAATAAAAAAAAAACATTAAATGTGTGAAAAACCACAAAAAAACACAATTTATTTAATAATTTTTCGAGGTACTGTATTTTAGTTTGGATCTCGTGGTTGACCCATATTGCCCTCCCTTTAGCCTGCTTGCTGCTTGCCAAAAACATGAATTCTCTTGTCAGAGTCAAACATTTCCAACACAAGTTTCATTCTTTAGCATCTCATCCGAATAACTCAATTTTAACTCTCTTTGTTGTTTGTCTCTAGGTATCAGTACTACCTGCAGGTGAAGAAGGAGGTGTTGGATGGACGTCTCCACTGCGCAATAGAGCAGGGGATCAGACTAGCTGGCCTAGCAGTACAAGGTGAGACACACACACACACACACACACACACACACACACACACACACACACACACATGAACAAACATCTCATGTGAATAATCTACCCGAGGGAGACAGGCAGCACAAGAGAGACAGAGTGAACAAAAACTCACACTTTCTCAGGTCATCTCGACTTCACTACCTAATATGGCTGCATACCACTGGGAGAGCCCAGTCCACTTGAGTTCCTATGGTATCAGTCTTAACACACACATACACACACACAGCCTCCCTCCATCTCCTCGGTCTTGTTCCTGGGTGCTGTCTGTGTCTCAGGGGGAATGTAAACAGACAGTTAGCTTATCGCGAGTTGCAAGGTTAGCTTTAGTAGCATCAGGAAGACCCTTATCTGTCAGGAGGCGAGGATCCTCCGCTACACCTCCTTTTGTCCGACAGACAGCAGAGCAGTACTCAGGATGTACTCACAGGCCCTGTCTGGAGGCCTGACAATGTTTTAGAGATTGTGAGCAGGTCGGGACATCAGATATTTATTTTTATAACACTTAATGATACAGGTGGGCATGAGTACCAGACTTATAATCCCGTTTTTGTGTTTTTGTTCTGTAAAAGAAAACATATATGCTATAATAACTAGAAACCTAAATTTGCCCTGTGTACATTTTTTTTGGATGAGACACAGTAATGTAACTGCTGTCTATAATTTTCTGCACAGATCCATGTGTCAAAGATGTCAACACAGCTGCAGATAGTGCTTAAACATTTAATGTAGACATGACTCAGTCTAGTGTTACAGGCGAAATGATGACGAGGCATAAGAGTTTTAACAAATTAACAACGTTAGTGCAAGCTATGTGACATTAAACTTTTATATCATAACCAATCTTTAGCAAATCTCTCTCAGGAGTTCTCGATAATGATTTCATGCGAGCGCACAATTATGAAAATTACTAAAAATGCCCATCCCTACTTAACAATAACACAAATTATTGCATAGTTACAACAAGAACGGAGTGTAACTAATGAGATAGTCAGTTTAACTAATTGTTAGCCAATTAAAATAATAAGTAGCCTTTGGTTATTCTGAATCAAAGATTATCAGTCAAATTAAACAGTTTTTCCTCACTAATTTGATTGCAAGAAATGTTATATAACCGTTCAAAAACTTGAAATAAGATACAAAGTAAAAAAGTAAGAAGTGTTACTGAAAATGTTACTAATAACAAAGCAAATATATAGTGTTTATTATTTATTTATGGAATCTAGGGCAATGTTATAACTTTATGGAGAAAAAAAAATAAGATTTTTCAATTGGTGTTAATCGGAAGGACTGGAAGGAGTAATTATGCTTTCATGTTATCTTACTGCATTAGCGTCTTTGGCACACACATATCCTAAAGACAAAGTTTCCCTATATATTATGAACTGTTTGAATAACATATTTTAGATAAAGGCCAACTAATATTTTTTATATATTTGTACCATGTACAGTGAAATCACACTACGGTTTTTAGAAAAATATGAGTTAACACAACACTGAAAAACAATACATCATAGTTAATGTGATTTGCAATTGTTGCATTCATACACATTAAAATGAGATCACATTGTTTTTTTTCACCTAAAAGATTGTAAAATATGTGTGTTTGTATTTACTAGCTGACTTTGGAGACTTCACTCAGTTCATGTCTCAGGACTTCCTCAGGGAGTACGTGCTCTTCCCAGTGGTGAGTCCTCAAACCCTCACTGTTCAAATATGTGTACGTCTGTGTGTGTTTGTGTGTTGCCTGAAGGCACACATTCCTGTGTCACCTGCGTACCTCCTCCCTCCGCGTATCTAACTAGCAGGCAGAAAACAGACAAAGAATAAGCCAGAATCTGAGTGAGATAAAGATCTAGTGGGCACCAAATTTATTACAGTGCATGCTTGCAGTACATGAATGAAACACTGTTATGCTATGTCACAATGACAGCTACCTGATGCCCATTGCAGTTAAGCTGCAAATCAGTTTGACACAGTGTTAAAGAAAAAGAAAACGTTTCTTCCAGACACTCATTTGCTGCGAGGTCATTAAAGTTAACCAAAATTCAACTCAAAACTAATACAAAACATGAACTTTTTTTTTTAACTTTCATGTTTATTGTGTTTTAGTTTGTGCAAACAACCACAAGTTTCATTGGTATTCACTTAGACTTTCTTTCCTCAATCAGTGAGATAAAAGCTACAGAAAAACTACAAAACAAAAAGAAGAAAAAAAGTGAAAAACAGAATAGTCATGGTTATAAATGTCCATTTTCAAAGAAGGATGTATATCCAGTCTCTTGAAGATCCACTGTGTTTTAGATCATCCATTTCCTCCTTTTGATATCAAAAACATTTTCTCTCAGTCTTAGCTGGTAGGCCTTTTTATCCACCGTAAAAATCCGTCTTACAATTTCTAACCAATTTCCTATGGAAGGTGGTTCAGTCTTTTACCAGTTTCTTGTTATTGCCTTTATTGCTTGTAATCACTAATATCTTGATAATAATAATATCTTAAATACCTATCATAATCAGTGACACAATCATTTATATTTCCAAGGTACATAACTTTGCATTCCTTATGTATTGCATATCCCAGACTATTTTTTAAAATTGTAACATCTAGACACACAGTCACATCTACCCAGCACTGGTGTAACTTGTGACAAAAGTGTGTGTGTTTTGCCTCTCTAATCCCACGTAATTGCAAACATGATTGCTGTGAACCGGTTTGTTTAATTTTTAATAATACATTTTAGTTAACTGAAATAAAAAAATTATAAAGTGTTTCCTTTATAAAGCGTGCTGTTATTGTAATACATGTTCTGAGCTTTTTCAATCTTGCCCCAGACAAATACTCCCATGTTATAAAAAACACCCGAAAAACTAGTTAATATTGAAACAGGATTCCCACTGTCATGGAAAACCTGTTTTTTTCATTATGTTTCCTCTCAGAACTGGCCCAATGGAGACGAGGTGCTGGAGGAGTGGACCCAAAAGGTCGCTGAGGAGCACAAGAGTCACTGGTACAGCTTCATTTTTTTACTGTTTGTTTACATGCACGTGGGAAAAACTCTGAGAATAAAAGATTCAGAGGCAATGAGATACCTAGTACCAGGCACTACGGTTTATGTGTCTGTACTTTTCAGTCGAATGCAGGCCGCTGAGGCAGAGCTGCTGTACATCAAGGAGGTGGAGAAGCTGGACGGCTTTGGGCAGGAGAGCTTTCCTGCTAAGGTAGATAAATAACATACCACTTCCAGCCTCCTACACAGACACACACACTTTAAGACTTTACTGTGTCCTTATGATATTCACTCTTCTTCCACAGGACAACTACACCAACGATATTTTCATCGGTGTGTCCTTCATAGGGGTGTTTGTCAAACACAGAAATGGCAGATCCATCATGCTCCACAAGTAAGTCGCCACCCTTTATCTTATTTATCTATTTTTGTAGCCTGTGTGAAAGTTGACTCTATCTTAAAAATACGTCAGTATGCAAGAAAATATTCCGAATTTTGTGTGGAAAAATTCAGTCCCTGTGTGCATTTGTTTGTATTTCCATGCTTGTGACAGGTGGAAGGACATTGGCACCATCGCGCACAACAAGTCAGCCATCACAGTGGAGATAACAAGCAGAGACGACACCATCATTTTTCACATGGTGAGTGTTGTGTCTGCGGGTGGTCCCAGTACATGCACACGTGCTTTACACAAGGTTTCTAGTGGGAAGTTAAACAAAAAAAAGGGCAAACACATTCCCAGATATCCTTGTTTAAAGACAAATACAGGTGCAAATTTGGTCTTGATTATCTATAAATACAACTGCTGTGTTCTTTTAAAATATCCGTGTTTTTCTCTGCATGTTTATATCTGCAGGAGGATATGGAAATGGCCAAGTACATCGCTCGCCTTTTCACGGCCAGACACAAATTCTACAAACAGAACAAAATCTGTGCAGAGTGAGTCTCAAGGCCAAAGGAGAGGCCCGCTGAAGGCCATTAAAGCCTTTATATATCCTGAATAATCGATTTATTTAATGTTTAAAATGGAGTTTAGCAACATTCTAAAGGTTCTGTTAAAAAACGTAATACCAAAACAAACTGTATAATCTTGAACTGTAAATACAGAGTTCAATGTTAAGTTTGTGAGTCATCTTCTGTGCTTGTTTCTCTTAAGGCCCACTCACTCACCTGCACCAATCAGGAGGAGACCCACCTGGACCCACCGCCGCTCTCTGGTAACGTCAGAAGCACTATCACTTCCTCAGTGGTCTGTCCTGTTGCCTCTATAAATGAGACCAGAGGACAGGGGACAGAGAGGGAAGACAGAAATGGCGGTGGTTAGAGATTTGACCCTGCTCTCCCACTCAGGGCAGCACTTAATTGTGCCATGGAGCCTTGGTTTTAACGTGCGTTGGTGGTGTGGTGGGTGTTGTTGGAAAGTTTGCAAGGGTGTTGCTTGCTCTGATTTCCGGTGCGACAATGAAGGCAGTGATTTGTGCGACTCCCTCCCTACTGGCCAGACAATGGCTTGGCTAAATGTGGCACAATAGCTGTTCAGTCAGTCCACTCGAGTGCTCAGTTGTCTGTCTGGGGAACCACAGGCATTGACGGTTGACAACTTCACGGCACAAGAGTAAATCTGAGTCTGTCACAGTCACCTGCTGTGTTAGAAAAAACTGCAAAGTGACATATTAAGGCTTATTTAGAGGCTTTTATAATATGACGCATGATGATGTGCATAACTTAAAGGAATACTTCGGCCCCCAATATTATATCAATTACTCACGTGAATTTGTGTAAAAAAAAAAGAAGTTTTTCTTGCATGCCCGCATGAGCAAAGAATACAAAAACTGCTAAATTTCTTCATAAATTGAAGTCAAAGGGTGGTCAACAACAGCAAAACTATATCAAAACATCCGTTTACATGCTCTTGCACAAACCATGCACTGTAATTAAAAGTTTCATGTGTCTTGTCGTTCAGCTCAGTTCTTCCCAAATCGACAGCGTTTTCTGACAGGGAACTGAACTAAACATGAAACGTATTTCTGCTCTCTTTAAAGCCGGACTCCATTGACAAAAACAGTCATTTTACCTCACTGAACACAGGAGTGGCTGGTCTGCCGCTGCCTTTATTGGTTGTTCCTTTGTGTTATTGTGTGACTTTGGTGTTTTAAAGGGATAGTTCACATTCCCCAGAGTCACACAATGCCACAAACAAACTACAGATCAAGGCAGTGGTAGACCAACAGCTCCTGTGTTTAGTAAGGTAAAATTACCGTTTTTGTAAATGGATTCTGGCAAAAAAGGTTTCACTTTCCTGTCAGTGCCCTGTAGGAAAGGACTGTATGTTTTGAAAGCCTTGATCATATGATTGGTTACATGAGACTTGGATTATACTTCAGGAGTTGTGTCAGAGTTTGCAAACAGATGTCCTGATATAGTTTTGCTGTTGTTAAATGTGGACCCCTATGACTTCAATTCATCAACACATTTCTCCATTTTCAGACTCTTTGTTCACCCTGGAAGCATGCAAAAAAACCCAGTTTTCTGCTCAAATTCAGTCTAATGAAGGGTGAATAATTGGTGTACAAATGCACATTTGTGTGGTTAAGTGTTCCTTTACTGGAGTATAAAAAATAATCGCCTCTTCTTAATTGCATTAAATGTGTTTTTTCATTCAGCCGAGGCCCCAGTCCTGTAACTTCCAGTATGGCGAGCATTATCAGGACACACAGAGCTCTCAAGGTAAATCACAGACACAAACACACAAACACATTCACAGTGAGTTTCACCCCCTCTGGCTCACTGCTCCGACCACAGTGTCATTTAAGGTTTTAGCCTCCCTGATGATAACTAAAGCATTTGAATAGAGCTAATTGTGTCTTTCCCATCAGGCTTGTGACTCACAGCCCATTTGTATTTTAACTATCTCCCAGCCAATTAGAGCCCAACGTTTGGGATGCAGAGCAGTGACCTCATTATGTGCCTCACTCTTTCATTGACTTGTTCACACACTCAGTCAGCCTTATAATCCGTAGTGCTTCACTCATGTCGGCTTTACAGTAAAACAGAGCGAGTGGAAAAACATTTTGGGTGTGCTACTGTGAGTGGGTGTGAGATCACTCTGTAGTGTGACCTCAGGCATCACACTCCATTTGTGTGGACAGAGATTATGTGTGTCTGCTGGTTTGTGGGCATAAGATAGTTTCACACGAGAGAATCCTTTATCTGTTGAGTAAAGAGGAGACACATGCATGCCACTATCTCCTAAATTATGGTGGGAAGAAAATAATCCAAATCTGTCTTTGTTCTAAGAAACTCTCAGAATTTTTCCAAAGGTGGTCAGTACCTTAGTAAAGATGCACCAGTCCGACTTTTTTAATGTTGATACTGGTACTGGGTGTTTGCAGAGCACTGATCTGATACCAGTGTTCAATCACTAAGCTGTATGCCTTATTGTGTGGGAGTAAATGGGATCATTCTCGTATGTGTAACATCAGACTTGACTTAAATATTGCTTTTCTAACATTGTAAAACAAAATGTAGCAAATAAATACGTAGATATAAATTGTGAATTTAATTATTATAATAATACATTTTACACCAGCATTTTGTTTGAAAAATTCCTCAGAATTAACATCAATTACAATTTAAGGCTAAACCTTGTAAGTGCAACAACAAATTAAAATAAAATTAGGAATGAAACTTCTTGTATAAAACACTACAACTGCCTTATATACAGTAGTAGTATTAGTGTTAAATAGTACCCACACACTTGTACTTTACTTGAGTATTGCTATTTTGTCTTTCTTTATATTTCTATTCCATGACATTTTAGAAGGAAATCTTGTACTTTTAACTCCTGTACATTTATTCAACAGCTATAGTTACTTTTTTTTGTTTTTTTACATAAAAAACATATGATTTGATATGTTATAGGATGCTGTATTATATTAATCATCTACCTAGTAGTAGATGATACCGTACAACGTATCTAAAACAGATAATTTCCTTTTGCGCTGTCATCTTAAGAACTCTTCACTATGTTAACGTTGTGTTTTTGTGGGTTTATCTTGTTCTGTATTCTATCGTACTTGCTTTATTGTATGTAAGCTATGTAACTCTACCAAATTTTTGAATACTTAAAATATTAGAATGAAATAAATTATGAATTTATTGCAATTTACATAAAAACATGATTATACACCATAAAGTCCAAGAACTTATTTCCATCGTGGTCCTTAGGATGAAGGTTTGTGTTTGGCTGTTGAGTGAGTATAGTGATGCATGTTCTGTAATACATCTACAAGTGCTACTTGGACATGTTGTCAGAAATGAACCCGCAGCCATCTGGTGTTTCTGGTCCTAAATCATCAGACACCGTCACCCGTGTGACCCAGCTGGGCGTGAGCAGTCCCCGATCCACAGCCACTGCGGGGCCTTTTCAGTAGCCTCCAGAATGATTTTGGTGGCAAAGAAAAATACATAAAAATACGTCATACAAAACAATAATCTTCCTTTCCATTCCTTCTTCCTCCCTCTTTTAAATTTCAGACAGCATCTTCCATGACGATCCCTACTACAAGTCGGAGACCAGTCTGGACCGCTGTCCCGCGGACTTTCCCTATCGTAACGGTACCGTGCCCAATGGAAGCATGTACAGCAGCCCCAGCCTGAGCTCCCTCAATCATTCCCAGACTTTCGTCCCACCCTCCCCGATGTCCTCAAACCTCAGCATTCCCGGCAGCGAGCTCATGCGCCCTGACTACATCCCCAGCCACCGCCACAGCGCCATCATCGCTCCGTCCTACAGGCCCACGCCTGAGTACGATGCTGTCATGCGGCAGAAGCGGCGCATGCTTCCTGCTCATCATGACCTCCACAGCCAATCGTTGCGCAGTCTTAACATCAGCAATGCGTGTGCTTACCGCCAGCCTGAGGCTCTGGTGTATAGCCAGCCAGAGATGAGGGAGCGGGGCCCTTATCATGCCCTGGGGCCCAGCCCGGGACCTTATGCACCACAGGTAGAGGTGGATGCTTTGTGATTGGTTTTGTTAAATTTCTTTCTCTTGTCTACGTCTCACACTGTTTTTCTATTTATGTTGCCTTGCAGATCAGCTACAGTAAACCGGTGTCCCATGGCCCTCATCAGGGAGGACCAGCCAGCAGCCAGGGCCCCTGTCACTCACCCTGCGTTAATGGAGGTGGAGGCAGTGGCGGGAGTGGGGGCGTAGGAAGCTCCATCTCTCACACTGTCAGTACACCGGAGCTCGCAAATACCAAACAACAGGGGAACAATGCGGGTAGCTATGCAGCTACAGCCAACATGCTGAGAAACCACATGTCACGCCCGCCTCCACCTTACCCCTCCAGCTCCTTCCGCCCTGCCACCAGCACCCCTGACCTGGCCAGCCACCGTCACCGCTGCATTGGGGGCAGCAGTCCTGAGCTGGTGACCCGCATGGTGCAGCTGTCGGTCAAGACCTTCCAGCCAGACAGCTCAGCTGTGGTGCACCAGTCCCTGCAGGAGGTTAGTGAACCATTAACTGCAGCTGCAAAGCACCGCTCCACTCTGGGCAAGAGACACAGTATGGAGGTGATCAGCAGCATGAGAGGAGGTGGAGGAGGAGGGATGGAGGGCATGGTGATGAAGGGCATGAATGCTCCCCTTCATCGGAGGAATACTCTCAGAGAACACGTGATGCCCCCCCAGCCTCAGCCCATCCCTCAGCCCCAGCCCCAAACCCCTCAGCCGCAACCCCAGCCTCCACCTCAGCCTCCACCTCAGCCTCCACCTCCACCTCAGCAGCCACAGGAGTTGCCCATGCAGATGCCTGTCCAGAAAGCTCCTGAGGCTCCTGTAGGGCCACCTGGACCAGTGGCCTACCAGCATCAAAAGACTCTCTCCAATGCTACCATGCTTATACACAGTAGTGAGAGTGAAGAAGAGGAGGAGGAGGAGGAAGAGGAGGAGGAGGAGGAGAGGCCGGAGCTGGATGTTCAAATCCCAGGACTCAATGAGGACATCAGCATCAGCGCTCAGCTCCAGGCTGCTCTGGCCAAGCTGCCCAACAAACCCCCTCCAGAGTACCCTGGTCCCCCAAGACCTCCTAGCAGTGCTCAGATCCGCACCCACAATCAAAACCACACTCACCACCACAATCATAATCAAGGACCTCAGAGCAACCAGGGACCAATGGACCCAAACCAAACCCAGGGCCGAGCACACAAATGTGGGCAGAGCCCAAGTAGTGCTGGGCCTGGAGGTGGTGGTGGTGGTAGTGGTGGGGGTGCAGGTGGTGGTGGGACACTGACGCGGGGAGACCAGGGTGGGGTGAATGGGGCAGTTTTAGGTCCATCCATTTCAGAACCGGACCTGACCAGTGTGAAGGAGAGGGTGAGGAAGGAGCCGGTCAAAGAGAGGCCGGTGTCGGAGATGTTCTCCTTAGAAGACAGCATAGTGGAGAGGGAAATCGCTCAGAGGGTAAGTCAGTCATTCAGTAATAACAATAATAATAATTATAAATTATTTAAGGGCAACTTTCAAAGCACTCGAGGACACCCTACAAGACACAGTTAAAAACAGACAGCAGTGGATCCATAGATCATAAAGTCAACAATCATTCAACAGTAATAAGATAATATAATATCATGAGAAAATCCATCATAAAAAAACTAGGTACAAAATTATGATAATGAAATCAACATCAAATCAAATTCAGATTGTGTGTGTCATCAAATCAATATGCCAGCTTAAAAAGGTGTGTTTTCAAATCGGTTTTCATGGTGTAAAGGGTGTCAAAGTTTCAAATGTCTTGTGAGAGAGAGTTCAGAGGTGGGGGAATAGCGGCCGATGGCTCTCGAGCCCGTGGTGGTCAGTCAAACAGATGGTGAAGTGAGATGGATTGCAAAAGTGGATCTAAGAATACAGGAGGGTATGTAGATATGAAGGAGATCTGACAGATATAGACAGGAGCTTGATTATGAAGGGCCTTGAAGGTGAGAAGCAGATCTTGAAATGGACAGGATGTTTCATCAGAAAGCCAGTGAAGGTGCTGAGTTCTTGTAACGATACAGGAAGCTGAATTCTTGGAGTTTATGAAGACGCTTGAGAGGGAGCCCAAAGAGGAGAGAATTGCAATAATCCATGTATGGATGTAAACAAAGATTGAATGTGAACGGCAGCGCTATTTGGTGTAAGCGACGAGTGAAGACGATTAATATTGCATAGATAAAAGTATGCAGACAAAGTAACAGTACTGTTGTGTGTAAGTCAATGTTTAACTCTGAAAATGTGTGGGTACCCTGTATAACCAAAACCGGACAATTATTTGTGCTTTTCAGATGTGAATATCTGCTGCTTTTCTCTGCATTATATGATTTTAGATTGTATACTTTTGCAATCTACATTGAACGTCTTGGGTTTGGACTAAATTTGAAGACGTCTACTTTGGCTCAGAGAAATTGGTGGGAAATAAAATCAACAGGTTTATTGATATAATCCACGAAAATGTAACAGTGTGTAACCAAGAACTGTAGTAACCAGTAACAAACTGAGTAACAAAATGGTATGACAAATTTACTTCAATGCAGCACATCATACAGTACTGGACAAACACACCCCTCCAAACTGGTACAGTTTTAAATATTTCAGTCTGTTGTTTGCTAGCTAGTTTCATAGCTGCTGATTAGCAGTAATCCGGGGTTCAGCACCTGAGAGGGTAGCGCAAGGCTCTGAGTCCCCCCAGGCAGCTAAAACCCTCATAAATCCCTCAGATTATTCTTTGGGTTGGGTGTTCTCGTGTGGGTCGGCTCTCTGTTAAGGCACAAACATTTGACACAGCACCAGGTATAAGTTAAATCATATAATCACCTCACTTAGTTGCCATAAACCTCTTTTTTTTAAAGTGTGAGCTGTTTAAGTTGCCTGTTTGTTGTATGAGTCAATGAAATTACTAAATATTTCACTAAAAGTCCAAAGCTGTTATCACTCATTTATACCCTCTGGTTTATCTCATACCTAGAGGACACCCCTTGTGACCCCCAAGCTGTTGTTTTGACTGTCCCACAGGGGAATAAGGAGGTGGGGCTGTCCTGGAGGTTTAATAGCATCAGAGATTAGGAGAGGTAATCCCTGGAGGAAGGAGGGACCGTGCAATGTGGGTCAGAGTTTGGCTGGCTTGGTAGAGAGGAAAAAACACAGGGTGACAGAGGAAGTGTGTGTTCTGTGCAGAAAAGGAGGCTAAAGAGGTAGGTGGGAATAAACAAAGAACTGACAGAATGTAAAATATGTGAAGGAGGACAAAACAAGGATGCAAGCATCGACAGAATCTGAGGCTGAAGTGAGATGGATAAGAAGCTGCACTCTTAATAGGCTTTACATTCAGGGCTTGTTAGTTCACACCTTTGGACGGAATACAAGTGGATTGGTACAGCCAGGTTTGCCCCACAAACAGGATACACAGATGCATGCACGTCAGATTCTCCCCACCCACTCCGACACACTCACATGTGCGCGCTCGCCGATTTGAGGCCGCGGCAGGTCAGTCAGTCTTGCAATGCTGCCGGTACCTGTAACCATGACACCAGGATTTTCCTCTCTCTTGAAGACGCTGGAGAGACAGAAGATGTCTGTAGACTCTGTGAAGAGGCCGCTGATGATGGCCGCCCTCAACGGACTCTATGTGGCCCGCATGCCTGTCCCCGAGAGTCCTGCGGAAGACGGTGCCAAGGCTGCTACAGACGAACGGGTAAGATGTTTGCTCTCACTAAGTATATGAATAGTTTTTAAGATATCATGCCTTTAACTGTGAACCAGGAACTATCTTTGAAAGATCTAGCAAATGTCCTTTTTTGTTTTTCAGTTGGACAGCATGTGTGTGTGATTGGTGGATAACTTAAAAACATGATGGTGTCGTGGTTGAAATAATGTCATTTTTTGTTGCTGATATATTACAGTGGATTTTTCTTTTGTCAAACTTTCTGGGATGAATTGTAAATGTGAAAACTCACACATAACTAGGGTTGCAAATGCATGATGTGTACATAGTATGATAACCATTTCTAAATATATAACTGTTTAACGATGTACGGAATTACACAGAATTTAAATAATAAGGACGGGAAACAGGAGGTTTTCCTCCAATGCCTGTTATAATTGAAACTTGAAAAACATTTTTCAATTAGAGTATGTTCTGAAAAGTTCCTTAAAAAGTTTAAAATAAAGGTAAGATTTTCAGTCTGGTAACATTTTTTTAACTACCGTAGAAAAGCAAATACACACAATATGATAATCGTTATTTTTCATGCCATGGTATACTGTGAAACCGGTATACTGCGGCAAGCCTGCACACCACAATAAACTGATGCTCTGCTGGATTAAGAGTCTTTTCATTCAATTATAGAATTCGAAAAACCTCCACACCCAAATTAAACTTTTTTTTTTGTTTGATGGATATGGAAGATTAATGTCGGACCTTTTAACTTCCAGCTCCCTCACCTGTTGGCAGTGATAAAGGAAGTTCTGCTGAAGATTGTTGCTGCAAAACCCAGACAGTCTCTATTAATCACACTGTTTAATGCATTCCATTTCCCAAATACTGTCTGTTGGCTCCCTTTTTGAGTGTGGAGGTGTGAAACCCAGCCTTTGTCCCGACTGTTGCTAAGCTAACGGGGGCAAGCCCTAAGTGGGCTGTGGAACGCGTGGCATGGTGGTGCTTATCGCCTCTAGGCCCGTTGGTATGTTAAGAATGTGACCCAAGAGAGAGCGAGCGAGCCACACAGACAGAGTGATAGAAAGAGAGAGATGCTGCCCTCTCAAACATGACTGGCCTGATAAACATGAACCCCATTAGGATGAATAACACCACTGGGTATTTTGCTCTTTTGCAGCTGTGTTGATGCATTAAAAATGCTTTGAGTTCTTTGATTTTCAGTTATGAGTGGTGACGAGAATTGTGGACGTATATTGTAATGAGATTTCTGGATTCTTCTGGTGTGAATAGTCTCTTTGGTATTTGGAATGTAAACGAATAAAAGGCCCTCTGGGACTGAAAGAGAAACCTCTGAATGACTAACACCCCCTCCTCTCGCTTTCTCTTTTTCTCTCTGTCGCTCCAGTGTAAGACCTTGGAGCTGAAGCTGGAAGAGAAGCGGGTCTTCACTGAGTACGAGCAGGTGCCCAAAAAGAGGGCAGACTGTGTTCTCACCACAGCAACTCTGCCCGAAAACACAGAGCGCAACCGTTTCCGTGACGTTGTTCCATATGAAGAGAATCGAGTCGAGCTTGTGCCAAACAAGGAGAACAACACGGGCTACATCAATGCCTCGCATATCAAGGTGCGCTTGAGGGATCAAGGGTAAAAGTGTAAAAAGGAATTTTAGGGCTGATTATAGCACCTCCCTTTCTGTAATCCAGACCTTTATTGAATTTATGCTTTCACTGCGATCCCCTTTACACTTTGCATTGAAATGCGTATTAGGTGAGCGGATTGCAACCGGATAGTGCTTGACTTGAAAATGTACCAAAATTGCATTGAGGACAGGTTGTGATACGGTTGGCCAAGCTACTTTCAGAGGTGGTCAGAGAAGCATTAAAACCACATGAACACAAGTGTACAGAAGGATATACTCCAAAGGACAGATTCAAGACAAGACTGAGTGGCTGCTTCAGTTTGGTCTGATGAAAGTATACAAGGGAAAGTTGGAAGACCATTTCACAACAGTGCCATTTAAGCAGCGAAGACTAAAAAAAAAATGCTGGAGAACAGCTACGATCGTTGAAGTTAGGCACCTTTCCCACTGGACAAAACCCCCACAAATACCTGCTAAAATCTGGCTTTTGTGGTTAATGAGAGAGCTTAGATCGGCAGTCACTCCCTGGATAAATTACTCTGCAGTAGTCATTGGTTTGCAGGGAGGGTTACACGTGCACATAAAAAAAAAGGGGGAAATAGAAATACACTTTTTGTTAGATAACATACAACATTGGATGTTTTCTATGTCAACATGACAGCCTGGATTTTTAAGACTGAGACTGAATAATCTTTTAGTTTTCAGTTTGAACCAGCATAGAGAAAAATCATTATACTGTCTGGTTATTAAACAGTCAAATTAAGTTAAAGAATATTTCACAAAGTGTTTTACAAGTTTCAAGTTTATGTGTTTGGCTCAGCTTCACCACAGTTAGTCTCAAAGTGCTTTGCAACACCCACATCATGCACCACAAATTAAAACGCAGAGCATAAACTCGACACATTCAGCTCTCTGCTCGTCTTTGTTGTGGTCATTCCTAAGCAGCGAACGGCTCGCAGAAACGGATGAAAGGCAGCTGCTGAAGGCTGTTTAGACCTTTAAGCTCACAGAGCTCGTGGAATTCCCAAAGAATGCAGTCCAAACTCCAAACCCTCTTAAGTCAACCTGAGCTGCTCTCACTAGCCCCTCTATTCATGCTTAGTTGCAAACAGTGTGTGCGCACAAGCTTGTGTGTATGCATGAGTTTGCATTTCACCAAAGCGGCACTGAATCGCGGCCTATCACGGTGTAACCCTCTTACTCCCCTCCGTCATTTAAGGTAGCTGCCACAGAACAAAAGACCTTGTTTATTCCCATCCATCTCTTAATACAGTGTTTACAGTCACGAGGTGGCCTGAGGAATTAGCTGGGACATGCTCATTATGTAATGGCACTCTGTGGTTGGAGTGTAAGGAAGATGGGAAGCTTTTCAGGGCTGTGTGCAGCCTTGTGATTATTAATGAGGGAAAGCAAAAGAAGGAACAGGGGATGATAGTTTTATAAATGAGATAAAAGACCTAAACTGTGGCCAAATTTCATGTAAATACTGCTCTCCAGTGGTGGATGAGATTATTGTCAATGTTTGTAAGTAAGAGGTTTAAGGGATAGTTGGGATTTTTTTGATATAGGATCGTCTGAAGCACTCATCTATAGACATTGAATTACAAACAGTAGATTTCAGTCAGCACGTCCCCAGTTTGGAGAAGCAAGTTGGAGTCATGGAAGACATCGAAGCTAAAAAAATCTACTACTGTCGAGGGGTAGCAACAAATCAAATTTTAGCCACTTAAAAAAAATCCCATTTATAATATTTTCGCTGCTTTACCCTAATGTCAGACAATGATTTCCATATAGAAAATAAATCAGTTATATTTCTTTTCTTCAGAGCCAGACTGCAGTGAGAACAACTGTGGTTTAACATTGCTTAACACAGGAGCTGCTGGTTTACTGCTGCCTCGATTGGAAGTTTGTTTGTGTTTTTGGGTGACTTTGGCATTTATAAGGGTTAGTTCAAATTCCCCAAAGTTGCACAATAACACTAACTAACTGATAGTAGCAGTGGTAGACCAGCATTTCCCATTTCCAGCATGCAAAAAACACAGTTTTTGTCAGTGGAGTCCGGTGGCTTTGAAGAGAACCCAGATGGGCAACTGAAGCCGTTAACAGCTTTCCTGCCAAAACAGGCTGTCAGACAAAAAGGTAAAATGTTGAAAATACTCTCAACGTAGCATGTGTATGTTTTTTTAGGTGGCTGAAATAGGTGTTGTTGACCTCTATCCACAGCAGTACATCACTTAGCTTCTGTGTCGGACTCCAGCCTTCTTCTCCAAACTGCCTGACATCGGCTGTAGTTAACACACTGACTATGAATAAGAACCTCATACAACCTCACTTCAAATAATCCAAATCATCCCTTTAACATTAAGTATCTTTTAAATTGTGAGTTGTTTTTTGTAAGCAAAATACAATTTTTTAACCCATATGTCGGAGCATTACAGTGTGCACTGCAGTCACTGTAATCTCAATGTGCGCTAATTGATAATATGTGTGTGTTTTCCCAGGTGATGATCAGAGGGGAGGAGTGGCACTACATTGCCACCCAGGGCCCGCTAGCCAACACCTGTGCCGACTTCTGGCAGATGGTCTGGGAGCAAGGGGTCAACGTCATCGCCATGGTTACTGCCGAGGAGGTACTCACACACATATGCGCCCACATGGCACACGCAGATGTGGATATTTTTCAGCGGCCGACAGCTGGCGTCTGTCTGCGTGTATGAGAAATAGGATGACAGTGAGTTTGTGTGTGTGTGTGTGTGTGTGTGTGTGTGTTACTGTGTCTTTGTGTTTATGTCTAAGTATCCTCATCCTCCAATCTTCACCCTCTGTTCCATCCAGGAGGGTGGCAGGTCCAAGAGTCACCGCTACTGGCCCAAACTGGGCTCCAAGCACAACTCGGCCACTCACGGCAAGTTCAAGGTGACCACCAAATTCCGCACCGACTCAGGCTGCTACGCCACCACGGGGTTGAAGGTCAAACACCTTCTGTCTGGCCAGGAGAGGACGGTGTGGCACCTGCAGTACACTGACTGGCCTGAGCAGGGCTGTCCTGAATATGTCCAGGGATTCCTCTGTGAGTGTCACACATGAACAGGAAGTGATGTATCAGTCGCTGTCATAATTTACTTTCTAATTGAAGGAATAGCTGGACATTTTGTGAAATATGCTCACTCACTTTCGTGCAGAGTGTTAGACAAGATATCAAACTTGTGTCTGTACAATATAAATATAAACTCAAAGCCAGCAGGCAGTTAGTCTAGCGGAGCATGAAGACTGGGAGCAGGGGGTAAATTTAGCCTGACTCTTCTACCAGAACCGCTCAGGTAACAACTTAACATGTTAACAGGGCCTCAACCCTCACTAGGGGTCACCAAAGCTTCACAGAGTGGCTCTTGGCCCTCTTGATTTTAAGGGGTGTGAGAAAAATATACAGTAGGCCTATATCTCACAGTGTTCCCACAGTCATGGAAAACCTGAAAAAGTCATAGAATTTCCCAGTCTTATTTTCCAGGCCTGGAAAAGTCATGGAATTAATAAAAATCATTCCAAGTTTGGAAAAGTCATCTAATGTTGTTGTGTATAATGATTGTTACAGTATTATAGGGATAGGAATCACCACAGACCCCACGATACGATACAATCACAATAAATAAGTCATGATACAATATTATTGCAATTTTAAACTTGTGGCAATGTGCTCAGTTTTGTGACAACATATGATGATGTGAAATATATTGCCGTTCATTACTTTTTTTTAGCTGCAAATGAACTTTTTTTAAGATAGAGGTTTCGACTTCAGTCATTTTATTGCAGTAAAATGTATCCAGTGGACTAAAAAGCAATTGATTTTATTATTCTATAAGGCTAACAAAGGTATAATTTGTATATGTAATATTAATATTTTAGATTTAAAAATTGATACTTGCCATTTATGTCGTGAATAGTTCCACGCTAAAATATCTCTGCTGTATCAACTTTTCCTCCACTTGTAACATAACCTTCATCATAATCATCAAGACAGTAGAAACTTTTTTCTGTGACTGTCAATTATGCTCTAATATGCAACAATGATTTGTTGACTATCACATATGTTTCCTTATTTTCTCCCTGTGTTCAGGCTCCTCCTTCATGCATGACAGGCAGCAGATGAAATCACATTTGAGTGGAGTTTAAACTGATAAGTTTGAAAAACAGCAGGCAAATGCTGCAAGACATTTATTTTTTATTATTATGAGTCCATAAATCACAGAAAAGTTTGGAAATCTGGTCCATGAAAATAAGTGGGAGTATGTCATTAATTTCTGTGAGGAAAACTAAACAGTATAGTTTAGATTATTATTCAAGACATCAATTTAAAAACGAAGTCACAGGATAAGCACATGGTGAAAAGAAATAATACAAGTGAGCAGCAAAATCAGTTATCCACACTCATAAATTCTCTCTTCAGCCTTTGTCTGACCTTTGTCTCCTTCTTTTTCCCTGCAGCCTACCTGGAGGAGATCCAGTCTGTGAGGAGACACACCAACTCCATGCTGGACACGTCAAAGAGCCTCAATCCGCCTGTGGTGGTTCACTGTAGTGCAGGCGTGGGTCGCACCGGAGTGGTCATCCTCACTGAGCTCATGATCAGCTGCCTGGAGCACAATGAGGTTGGTGGACTCCAAATTCAAAAATCTGTCCGGGGTTTTAATTATGTTTTTGTTCTTTTTAGGATTACAACTTTTCTTTGACAGTTTGTATGGGAAAAACTTTGTAGGAAAAATGTACACGAAGGTCTTTTATTTTTGAATAGATGTTGCTCATGATTTGACTCATAAGAGGATGCAGACCAAACAATGAATAATAACAATAAATACACTTTGTTATGCAAACCTGGGGCCTCATTACAGAAACTTCCTAAATCTGAAATCCTATCTTATTTCAGTTCAGGATGACACGTATGATTTTTGTTTTTACAGAAATATGTTTCCTAACTGCATTTAGGAAAGAATCCTTTCTTATCTTAGGATAAGCTTTTAGCTGTTACAGAACCGTCTTAACTTAGTCAGGAATCTTAAGTTAGGATGGTCCTAAATCTAGGATAACTGCCAGAAATGGCAGCAGCATTGTTGTTTGGTGTGTAGGGCAATGATAATAAAGATGGAGAACAACATGAGCACCGAAAAATACACTTATCATTAAAAGGCCACTCAAACTGTATGATGATGCTTAAAATGTGCTGGACCATTATAAAATTAAAAATTAAAAGAGGTCTGAGATAGGATGAAACACAGCCACGAGTTTAGAAATTTCTTCTGTAATACGAAAACAGTTTGTTTACTGTCTTTTAAGCTTAAGATAGGACAAGCAGTTAGGATATATTTCTGTAATGAGGCCCTCAGAAAATCGAGGTAAGATACACTTATTATTTCACTCAGTGAATCAGATATGTAGCAGGAGAGGAGGCAGGTTCAGGACTTACAATGTAACTGCGTCTTTTTCTAACCAACACACACAGAGCCTTTTTACTGCACAGAGTAATATAGCCCAACAGAATCAGTTTTACAGTTTACATGCCTAAAGGATTGTCTCTTACTTTATGCATTTTCTTTGTTTTGTTCTTGTACTTTCAATTCCATGTTTTTTTTTTCCTTCCCATCAGCCTGTGGAGGTTCCCACCATGTTGTCAGGCTTGAGGCAGCAGAGGATGCTGATGGTGCAGACCATTTCCCAGTATAAGTTTGTCTACCAGGTCCTAATCAAGTTCCTCAAGAACTCCCGTCTTATCTGATCTGGGGATCCTGACCTTTGACCTAATACAACGTAGCAGAATGGCACCAGATAACGACGACGGTACTTAAAATTAGCACGAGGACTGTGCATCAGATACAGTGTGACTGATAGCTGGTTGGAAGCAGGAACAGAGATTTGTTTTCTATGTGGCAGTTTATGGTGGATTTTCAAACAAACTCACCTCAAGGGAGAGAAGGTTTTGTGTAGGCCTGTATAGAAACTGACAAACAATTCTCCCAATCAGTGTATGTAGTTCATTTTTCCCGATTTTAATTCTTGGACCTTCTGTTTGGAGAATGCTTATCGAGTGTTTTCCCTCTGCAGGTTTCTGCCTACGTGTCCTTTGTGGTCACGAGAACAAATATCTTGAGAAATCTCACTTTTAGTTTGGAAAGATTGCCTGCGGCATTTCTCATTCATTATCTAGCCATGATTAGAAATGGCACTATGCTGCATGAACAGTAGGTGGCAGCAGTATTATTACTATTTTCTTTACTCTGAAAGAGTTTGCCAAACAAAAGTATTCTTTAAATCACTGTGCTAAAATATTCCTTTTATTTTTAACAGAGTATTGATTAATACAGCAAATATTTACTTCAACATTGTAACAATGTTTTTTTTTATTTATTTCTATCAAGATTGTTTGAGCATTGACAAGCGTGTTGATCTTTTTATTTTTCATCTTTGAACTCGTCTTAATTTTTTTACTATATTTTTCCAAAAGCCTTCCTTTGTCAATGCCAAAAGGATCACTCCCATTTTCCTTGATGCATCTCCTTTAAGATCCTCCTCCACATGCAAACACACACGCACACACACAAAGTACATTTTTATAGTTACTTTTTTTTAAAATTAGCAGTAGACAGACTGCTTCTTTTCACAGTTTCGGTTCCTTCAAACTGATTCATGTAAATGGATCAGACCCAAGAGTTTTAATAGTTTTTGCAACATGTGGTGTAAGTTTCTCCGTGACACTTCATTATAGTACACACACGTTTGACAGCTGGTGCTGCCCGCCCCACAAAACTCTCCAATGCATTTCCAGCCATCGTGTATAACTTTACATTAATAACGATAAAATATTCATTTGAATGAATGAGACTGACCTACAATCTGATGTTCTTTGAGTGAATTAGACATCCTAGTTACCTCTGCAGACCTAAGCTGCATTCATGTAGTGTTAGAATAATCTGAAAAATGTGTTTCCGATCATAAATCATAGCTGTTTAAAGGCTCTGAGCAATAACATCTAACTCATCTTCATTGTGCCGTCTGTGTCGTTTCGACATCACAACTTAAAGCTCATGGACACACTGAAGTCGAAAGAACAACTGTTTGAGGAGCATGTGAATGTGTTGTTGGCTGACGGAAGTCGTTTCCTGAATCAAGGACTTACGAACACATACCGAAGACCAAAAAAAGTCGCTCTAAGAGATTAATTTCTTCTTTTTTGCTCATCACTATCTTCAACCACAGCTCCTTGCGATCAAATTTGTCTTATAACATTTCCTACTTAAAAGCATTTCAAAAGTAAAACAAAAAATTGTTAAAATTTAAAATCCAATGAATTGGATTTAATTTTTAAAATGTAATTCCACAGTTTTCAATCCATTGTGTCCGTATACAGCAAATACACTGTGTCATTGTGCCTTAGTAATCAGTATTTAATAGTTTGTTTTGTCATTAAGAACAACTTTTTCAAAACATTTACCTAACTCTCAGGTAAAATTTGACAGTAGGAGATTTATTTTTGAGGGATAATAATATAACAGTAACCTGGCTGACTTTGCCAAAAAAACAAAAAAGGCAGCCGTTAGAACTAATCTGATCCAAACTCACGTGATTCGAAGTCGCCATGTTCCTGGATCCTGTTTATAAAATTACACTCTGAAGAATTTTCTTTTATATGTTAACGTTAAATATACTTTTTATTTTTCGTGATGCAAAGCCAGCCGTGTCCAAAGTAACTTTGTACATAATGGGCATGTGAGAAAAGATTTCTACAATTGTTTTATATAGTTCCTTTTTTTGACTTGGTACCCTAAAAATACCGCAAATTAATAAACTATGCATGCGTTTTTATATTTCAATGTATATATTCTCAAATAAGTATAAGCTTTATGCTCTCTCGACATATAAGTGTTTTGTTGCACTTCTGTTGTCTCTGTGACAGTATTTCCGTACACGGCATTCCACTGTTTGTTTATATTTAATTTTCCCCTAATTTTTTTTTCCTTTTGGCAAAACTCCCAAATACCTTTCAAAGTATGTGTACATATGTTTTGTATATGCGTTTTCAGTGCATCAAGTCTTTTGTTTTTCTCTCCCCAGACATGTATGAAGCTGTCGTACTTGCTTATTATGCAATAAAGCCTTATTTTCTTTAAGACTGTGACCACAAATTCATTTATTTTTTAATTGTTTTCCTTCAGCTGTTAACAATGTGTGTGTGTGTGTGTGTTGGAGAGGGTTTCTCTCGCAAACAAGGTGCTAAATGCAAACACAGTACTCTGTAGCAGCCCTCTACCGTGACTCGGACACATTCTGCAGCTTTAATAGGGCCCTTGTGGTGAAGCAGCTGTCCTGATTGGCTGACAGGGATTTAGCTGCATTGACGCCCCTACACACAAATGTAAACAACTGCACTCTGAGGGATGAAAGGTCCAGCTGACGCGTCAGTCGCAAGCCAAAACAAAACAGGAAATCATTAACAGTTAAGAATGTAATTCTTTAAGACCTAATGGTCACAATGGGTAAAAAGAACTGGTCACATTTTCAGATTTTATAACTAAACTTTAAATTCATGCTTGGTACAAAAGTATCCAACATTCAACAAACTTGATGATTTCTTGCAAACATAACACTCAGAAGTTCATTATCCAGAAATTAAAAAATAATTAGATTGCATAAAACAACCCTACCGTGTACCTTGTATAAAAACATGAACGCTCTCTATTTTTGCCTCTCTTAACAAAAAGAGTAGAAAGTGCCTTCAGTTTTGTAAAGCTCCCAGCCACAGAAGTATATGCAGTCTCTACGGATCCACCGTGTTACTCGTGTTACTTCTTAACTTTCTCCTCAATTCTGTGTCATCTCTTTGCGCAGCTCTGTCATGTAGAAGTGATCCTTCCCATGAGCCACCTCCATTATGGCCATTGCCTGCGTACACAAAAAACAATATAATTTGAAAATATTTGCAGAATGTACGTGATTTCTACATCAGGGTATATCAAACCTTTTTTGAAAACAACTGAAATGTGTGTGAA
Source organism: Plectropomus leopardus (assembly GCF_008729295.1). Classification (NCBI taxonomy): domain Eukaryota; kingdom Metazoa; phylum Chordata; class Actinopteri; order Perciformes; family Serranidae; genus Plectropomus; species Plectropomus leopardus. Next base: position 11,936,057 of record NC_056478.1, on the reverse strand, counting down.
GAACTGAAAACTGCCATATAATGCTTGGTCAAATTTGTGATCATTTCCTATTGCTTGATTACACAGTTTCCTATTCAAATTTCTGACTAAATTCAATTGAGTCAAAGCAATCGATTAAAAAAAACAAAAACATACATTACATGTAGTGCTATTTATTGGTCTAGATTGTGTTAGTGTGAGAGGCCAAGTGTTGGAGATATCGTCCATAGAAATGTCTGCCTTCTCTCCAATTTGAGAAAAAGACTTCTGTTGTTAAATTAAAATGCATTTTGTCCCCCCAAAGTTTTTGGTATCGGTACTAAATGTAAGAGAAATATTTCATGATACCCAGTCCTAATGTTTTTTGCACATGATTGTAACAGTATGTACGTTTGTTTATTAAATGTGCTGTGAAGTTTTATTGTATTTGAGTATGAAAGTCTGTAAAAAGTCTGCAGGTCATTTTACCTTCTTGAGAGCGCTGATGCCCACTGACTTCCTATCTAGTCCCATGTACAGTCTGCCCAACTTCAGGTACATGGAGGACACATTCAAAGAGTATGGTGGATACAGTTTGCTGCATTGGAACAAGAAAACATGCTGGTTACACTTCAGCAGGTAAATATGCAAGGTTATATATTGCATTATTATCACAAGAAGACCCCTAATATCTTTCTAAAATCCTGTCTTCTTCCTAAACTGTTCACAGTAAGGAAAGTAATTGTTGAAACATAAAATATCCTGACATTTTATTCCCAGTATGTGCAAACTCATAACACAACGTAACTTTACGATTCCCAAAGTGCAATAAGCAGTGGTTACTTTCATGTGGTGGCAGTGAAGGGATGCTGTAACATTTTCAGGGTTCATTGTTTGTCATTACATGTAATGTTTGAGGATCTTCTCTCCGTATCTGATTGCTCCGTCTGGATCTTCCATGTAGAGACAAACCCCCATGGCCTGGTACATCATGTGGAGCATGTAAACATTGGCGTCATCAAAGATGGCTCCCATCTCCTCCAAGCTCTGTTCACACATCTCCAGCAGCTCACTAGGGGGTGCCACAGAGTCAAGGACTGCGTCAACACAAGATGAGTTTCGACTTAAGCTTCAAATGGCTCCTGATTGTTTTAACAGATGTTTTAGGGTCTTGAAAGCTACTTTGCTGAAGATTTATGAATGAGAAAGCACTGAACGTACCTGCAGTATTTGTAAATTAAATTAATATTGGAGATAATTTCTACAACACAATACAGTTATTGACATTATTTGGTGACAGTAAAGGATATTTCTTATTTGTTTAAGGGCCCGGAACTCCTTGATGGTTTTCCTGGCGTAGCGCACCATGTTGCTGATCACGTGCGGCTCAATGGGATCACTCTGCTTACGAACTTTCAACTTTGCCTTGTCCTGGAAGTGAAGAAAGGACACCGAGCACGACAGTCAGCTGCTGACAGTTTTTTTTTACAACTTGAAAAACAATGTAAGTTGTTTGATTTTATGATTTGCTCTTTTTTCACATGGCACTTGTTGTGGTGTCTCACCTTTGATTTGGTTTTACATTCCTGGCAATCACAGGTGAAGTAGTAAGAATCTCTCAGCAAGCTGTTGCGGTCATCTGTTGGATAGAGGAGGTCTATGTAGCTGATGAGCACCTAAAGGTAGAAATAAAACACAGCACGTTATAATCCTAAATTATGCACACTTTCCTTCCTTAACATCTCTCCTCTTGTGTGAATGTTTTGATTTGTTGCCAGATAACTCAACTACAAGTTAGAGGCTTGAAATTGAACCCAGACTCTTTCTCTACACTTAACTTGATGTCCCACTCTGCTCATGCCAAAGTCTTTCAGTAACACAATCTCACTAGGTCATAATATCAAGTCTCCTTTTACATTTTTAAGACACTGTCTCATCCCTTTTATTTAATCCAACTGCCTGTTTTAAGACAGAGAACAAAACTACATCCTATCAAGTTTGTTTCAAGATTTAGAGGAAACATTTGACACAGTTTAGACATTTGTCAAAAGTTGCTTCTACATCACCTTTTGTTGGATTAAACAAGCAACAAGCAACATATATTGGTTAATTACTGCACTTAAAAGGTCCTGGTAGACCTTTGGTAGCTGTTTTCTCCTCTTTCTAGTCTCTATGCTTAGCCAAGTCAATAATTTCTAGTTCGTAGCTGCATATTTAATCGACAGGAGAATATCATCCAACTCTGCAAAAAAGTGAACAAGTTTAACCAAAATGTTTAACTATTCATTTAAACTTTCGGTGGCAGAAAACAATCAAAATACAACAATATCTCTCTTAGACATTATTCAAAGTTGATAAATTCATATAAGTGGAAGATGAAAAGGAAGTAAATATAAGATATTTACTACTCTTTATCAGATTAAAAGTAGTTTTGTGAATCTTCTTCGTTTGGCTAATCTACCAAAATCAGCTGAATCAGTCTCACACACTCTTGTAATAACAACACAGGTTAAAAAAAAAAAAAAGTCTGAGCCCAACCCCCTCTAATGGCAGCTGTTCCATTTCCTCACTTCATCTCCAGGCTTCATGTTCTGCACTGCCCGAACCTCAGCAGACGTCCCGTTATATGTGACTATGACGCTGGGAAGACAGCTGTGGTTTATCAGTGCAATGCTGAGGAGGGAGAGACAAGAAAGAAAAGAAACAAATAAGAGCAGAAGCAGAGAGAAAGATGTCAACTTATTATTATTATTATTATTATTATCGACACAACAGTGACCTAACTTTATTTTAAGTGGCATTACCACTATGCTGCAGCTGCACTTACAAGGAGGTCATGAGTGTCCCTGACATATGTTAGCGGCCTTGCTGTTATTTGGGTGGCAGGCTGAAAATAGTTTAAAAAGACGCTCACAGAGCAAATTCATATTCCCACAGCCAGTTCTAAAACTTTACAGCCTCACCAACAACAGGGAGCCAGTTTTACCACCAAATGACCACCTGCAGAAGAAAAGTCGTCTTGCCGGGAATTGACAACCGGGCCTCTTTGGATATCTGTTACAGGCTGCTCTGAATACTGACCTTTAAAACATGAACAAAGAAATGCTGCTATTGGCATTCAGCATTTATGGCTGTCCTCCAGTATGTTTATTTCAAGAGCAACGACTGGATACCAAATCCAGCGACCATGTCCCAAAATAAAATGAAGGAGCTGACACATATCCAAAGAAGCCACTGCGAGAGAAAAAACTAACACACTGAGAAACAGTGAAGAAGCTATGTAACGATGGGGCGAATGCACTGTGTAATATTCTGTTGGTTAACGTTTATATGAATGCATGTGAGTTTTCGCTCTTACTCTGGATAGACTGCAGTACCCATTTGGGACAGTTCGTCATCCTCTATAGTGAAACCATTACAGGCAACCTGTTGGAAAAAAAAACAATTCATATACATATTACCTATCTTTTGCCTGTTTTACATCAATGTTTTTATAATTTGCTGGGCTGTCTAGTTGAAAAGTCAGTTAAAAAAAAGGCAGAATTTAAAACACATTCTCTGTCCAGAGCCCCTCCCACCCAGTAACCAGGGTAATATACACTGGTTTCATAAAGTATCCATCTTTCCCATACACTGAATTATTTAATGTTAATTCACTACAGAGTTGCCTGCAGCTCATTCACTCAGCCCCTCCTTGCCGCTCACTATGTTTTTCAGACTGCAAATGAGAAAAAAAATTAGCTAACTAGCCGCCCTGCAGTTTTTCCAACTCGCTCGCAATGACATTTGCATGGAACATCACATGCGATCATAGAGTGCATTTAGTAATTTTATACCTATAACTATTGTTATATGACGTGCTATTGTTACCACTATTGCCGTTGCATCTCTGCCCTTCTCTCTTTCACTTTCCTTTTTGTCATTTTTGTAATTTAATTATTATTTACAACATCTATTGCACGTCTGTCCGTCCTGGAAGAGGGATCGCTCCTCAGTCGCTCTTCTTGAGGTTTCTACCATTTTTTCCTCCCGTAACAGGGTTTTTTTGGGGGAGTTTTTCCTAAGACGATGTGAGGGTCTAAGGACAGAGGGATGCCGTATGCTATAAAGCCCTCTGAGGCAAACTGTGTTTTGTGACCATGGGCTTTATAAATAAAACTGACTTAACTTGACTTGGGTCCCCCAATGCCAGGGGTCCCTTTGGGCTAATGACCAGCATGAGCACTGGGTCTAACTTGTGTAACGGCAGCAACAGATAGTTTGCTGATTCAGCAGGGAGTTGGGGCTGCTGATTTGGGGTCTGTCTCTGCAGCTGCTGCCCGCTCTCCTGCTAGTGAGATCTGTAGCAGCAGGAGGTGAGGCCGAACACATTCTGTGATTCGAGGCTCTACCTAAAGTTAGCTAAATAATTGGAATTTTAAGCCGCAGCCGTGAGCCTTTCACTCGTGTTACCAGAAGGCTAAACTATTATCAACATTTATTTTTTCTATCTCTGATACGCTTTTCTGATATTGGTACATTGTATTCTGTTTATTGTCTCTTTTAGACTCCCTTTTTTATAAGTCCGTCATCCCTTTTTGAATTGCTTTGCAATGTAGGTAGTTGTCAATGCTGGAATAGCAACTTTTTCAGCAGGACTCTCCACTATTGAATCAGGCTTTTACCAAAGGAACATGCTTGCATATCTGCATTTGTCCTTGTAGAACGGCCAATAGAAACACCCTCTTTCTGAAATAACTTGTGATTGGCCAAAGACTTCTGTCACTGTCTAGTTTTTCTAAACCCTGAAAACAGCCGAGAGGAGATCCACAAGTCTGGTGCATTATCTTAGTCCATTCGAATTACAACATGCTCAAAGTTTATTTGGGGATTTTTGCACAATAATGCCAAAAGGAAACTGCCTACTTCAGTTAAACTGCAGTGGTTGATAGGAAATCATGGACATGCAATTTATTAGTATTACAAAATCTATGCTTGTCTGATAAGGACAGCAATGAAAAGATATTATTAGCATGATTCATTCGCATGTACGTGTGTAGTACCTGGGAGAGGAGTGTGACAAGGTCTTTATGGTCGGGCAACTCCAAATGTTTGGAGAAAAAACGATGCAGTCCGGCAATGTCTGTCTCATTCATCTCTCTTTTGTCGTTATCAATGTCCTCCACATCTGTTACAGAAAGAAGGATAGACATTCTTATCGATTCATTTTATTTTTTTTAACTGAAATTACCTCAGGAAGCATGCATACTCTCTCACAGAATTCATTTTAGACTATGATAAAACACTACATTCCTATCACACAAAGCAAATGACCAGTCAAGTAAATCATGTTAAGTTCCTTTGATGATCAGGTTTATATACATTTTCATCAAGTCACGTCTGTTGATTTCTACCAACTGTAAACAGGATGAAGATCTCTCCATTCATCATCACTCTCACCATTTCAGAGCAGGAACACACTGGCAGTTTGTAGTGTGTGTATGACATGGTGACAGACTGTGTATGTGTGTGTGTGTGTGTGTGTGTGTTTCTTGTTCATGATCTGTAACATTAGAGTCAATTTATCTTCTCATATCAGACACTCACACCTACTCAGCAGTGCAAAGGAAAGCTGAACTTTTCCCCCCCAGACACAGAGACACATGAGACAGTCGCACGCAGAATGGGCTCACTAAGAAAACTGTTTTTAACAGCTGACATTGCCATGCTCTTCTTTAAGGTATTAGTTACAGGGTTTCATGAGTGCAATTAAAGGGACAGTTAACCCTCAAATTAAAAGTACATATTTTCCCACCGGCCTGTAGTGCTATTTATCATTCTAGATAGTTTTGGTGTGAGTGTTGGAGATACTGGCTGTAGAGATGTCTGCCTTTTCTCCAATATAATACAACTAGATGGCACTGGGCTTGTGGTGCTCAAAGCTTCAAAATAATACATTTGATCAACTAAACAACTTTTCTTTGCAGAAATCACGCCACAGTTAATTAAGATAATCCACAGATCTTGTGAGCAGTATCATAGAAACTATATTCCCTCTACCGAACTACAACCTGCCAACGGTATAACCATGCAGAAGGAAGTGTGCTCCCACTGCTAGCTCAACTAGCACCTCTAAGTTATCTAACACGACAGTTCAGCCGAGGTGAACGCCATCAGTGTTTATCTCTCATGCTGTCACGAGCACGAACCTTTCGTCCATGAGTAGATGCACGCTTCTTTCTGTGCAGTGATTCGGTTGGCAGCTGTAGTTCAGTGGAAATAAATATTCCCTGCATGAAAGTGCTTACAACAATGTCTGTCAGTTATCTAGAGTATTTGGGTCATGTTTTCTGGAAAGACACATTGTTGTTGAGTTTTTCAAATGTTTTTTTTTTTGGCACTTTAAGTGCCATAAGCTGAGTCGCATCTAGCTCAGCGCTACATTGGAGATAAAGCAGACATCTCGACCGCTGATAAATCCAACAATTAGCAGCTCACACTGAAAAAAATCTAGATTGATAAATAGCTTTAAAGGTTCTAAGAAAAATGTGTATTTTTGTTTTTGGAGTTAACTTTACCTTTAATTGCAATGTGATACCCTGTAACTAATACTAGTGTTGTGGAAGTAGCCTCAAGCAGAGACGAGGAGGCAAAAGAGGTCTGGTAAGCGTACCTATTACTAACTCCACACCTTCAGAATTTTTTTAATTTCCAAACTAATTTTCCTCATCCCCAACTGATGCTGACTCAAGTGACATCCCACAAGGCATTTATCAGATTTTCCACAGCTCCCTCTAAAACTGCAAAATTCACCATACAACTATTTTTGCATATGAAGTAGTACTCCATAACACCTGTTAGCAGACTTGATGTCTTCTTTCTTTGTGTGATTAATTCTCACACAATTAATTTTTATGTTATTTATTCATCATGCTGCTGGTGTGTAAAGGCCTTTACATGTGTTTAAGAGTTCCCCTTAAACAGCCTAGATTTGGTTTTTATGCCACATATACCATCATAGGCTGCTGTATATATTTATGCAATATTCTTTTAAGTCGGAAAATATTAATAAATATAACTGAACCTAAACTATGAATTCTCTTAATACGACTAACTCGACCCAACACCTTTTACAGACACTCATGCAGTCAACACTGTGTGTTAGTCTAAAGTACTCCTGCTTTCCATTCAAGTTGTTACACTTGTTATGCTGTCTAATGGCTGTTCGACCCACATCTATAGGATATATATAGATGTGGCCATGGGTGTTTCTCTCAGCCTAATCTGAATGGGCTGTGCTGTTTTAAGAGGGCTATCTAGAAACACTAAGGACTGAAGTACAGGCTCAGAATCTCTGAACACCTTGTACTAAATCTGACACTTTCCAAATCATGCATGTGTGTTAAAGGATCCATTACTCACGTGACTGGATCTCTCCTATGAGTAAGATCCTCTCAGAAGCACATCTTTCTTTCTGTGTTTTCTGAGAAAAAACAAGCATGATAAACAGGAATGACCCTAATGAACCACAGATTCATGCCGGAAAACACTCCAAAAGCACGTGGTGTCTTGTAATCGCTTCTTGCCAACCTTCTTGGCGAGGATCCGAGCCGCCAGGCGGGATGTCTCTGACGGGCACCATTTCTCTCCGAATGCAGTCATGGCAGAGCACTCTAGCTTGTGCATGGCCCAGTCCCCTCTCTACACACAAACACACACAAATATTATAACAGAACACAAAAGAGCATCCCTGTAGTTGAGAGCCGATTCTGTTGTGAGCATTTACAGTAGAGCCAGCTATTTTCAGTTTTGGTCCCACAACAACAAAAGGCCTAACAGTTGGTGTATTTAGCCCCTGAGCTACACTACCAGCTGAGGCATTAAGCAGCATGATGGGATGAGACTCCACACTGTGTTAATCTAATGTTACCCTCACCCCTTCTCGTGCAAGCTGACCCATTCATTGACTGCTCGATCCCCCTCTCTGATTTCAGTTAATAGTAGCATATGGCTTTATTATGCTCTTTACACGCACAGTGACGACCCCAGAATTTTTTTATAAGGGGCCAGTAGTCTTTCGGCTAATTGAACACGATTTCAATGCAAGAGTTAAGGAATACCGGTATACTTTGGTTTCTTATTTTGCAGTTAATTTTACTAATTATCTGATGTGCATAGACTTATATCGGTACAGTTAACATTTTGAGTTCCACAGGAATTCTGTTTTAATGAGTTTTATGTCTCTATACATGTTCGGCGATTCATTGATCTTCTAGTAGGCTGTTTGTCCTTTACCTTAAAAAACATACAGTCAGTGATGTGATGTAATTAAGTAATAATACTTTGTTAAAGCACTTAAGTATTTTTAGGAGTTTCTGTACCTTAGTTGAGTTTTTATATTTCTGTCAACTTTTACTTTTACTTCACTACATTTCCTAAACAAAATGTATACTTTTACTCCACTACATTCCTTCCACACATTTTAGTTACTTAGGCTACTACCAAATAGGAGAGGAAGGAAGAATGAATACAGTTATCAATAAAGTGACTTTAACATTGTTAAAACATTTGAGGATTGTTAACAATTAGAACGCAGATCAAATTACCCACATAAATGCATACTCATAGCTCAGGAGGTTTTTGAGTAAAAAAACTAAAAATTGTTACAAATGCCCCCAGTCTCCCCTACATTGCTAGCCTGAAGTGGAAAATTTCCCATTTTTAGCTGTTTCCCACCTGGCATTTTGCATTGCAGTAGAAGGCATTCTTGCATTTCCCACATCTTGCCAAGCCCTTTTTCCTATGAATGACAAAAACAGGATGTATTAGCTTATGGATAGCAGAAGCATATGTTTAAAAAATTACTGAAAGATCCTCACACATCTTTAAATACCTTACTTCCCCAAACACACAAACAAACAACAAAACACTCAAATGTCATCAAAAGTCAGTGGATTCAAACCTGCACACAAAACATCATTCTGCAGATAACACACTTTGATGCAGTGAATGAACCTGTATGTGGATATGTAACTGCTTGAGTGTGTAAGCCTGTGCACGGGCAAGTGTCTGCATGGACATTCAAAAATCCTGCTCCATAACTCAGAGGCAAGAAGCAGCAGTTGCTGTTGGCCCATCGTAACTGATAGCAATGAAGAGCTTTAAAACGTTCTGTGGTATTAATAGAGCTGACGGTATAACGGACCAGCTGTCTTTTACCACTTTGAAAAGTAAAGCGGTCCAAAAGTCCACCAATTTAATTTTGAGACACTTACTGTCGGTAGCCAGGCCAAGCTGCTTTGTGTTGAGTGAACATGACAAGTGCAGGTGCAACCCAAACAGTTGCTATAGGAAGTCACAGCTAGAGTGTGGATTGAGGTAAGCCTAAGGTCAGAGGCAGAGTTACAGCAGTTTACAATAGAAACAAAATGCATTTGATGCATTTCTAACTTCTACTTTTTGCAGCCCAGGTGCCAACAGAAAATGTTGGCATTGTATGTTTTTTGCAAACCACAAATACATTATATCGTGGGTGTTTTGTAGCAAACTGTTGATGTGTGTCCATTGGCTTTTTAGGCTCTAGACATGGGTGTTTTTGTAGCAGCCTGTCTGTGTTTTTCCAGTGGCTTCTTAGGCCCCAAATGTGGGAGCTATATAGCCACCAATTAGTGTGTTTTCAGTGGCTTTTAGGCTCCAAACGGGGGTGTTGTGTATCAACCAATTGTGTGTTTTCATTGGATTTTGAGCTCCAAGCATAGGTGGTTTGTAGTGACTTGTCTGTGTTTTTGAAACCTGGCACACCTTTTCATAATACAATATAAATTAATCTTTTGGAAGCTTAATAGAATAATAAAATATATTGCTTGTTTTTAGTCCATTTGACACCATTTGCTGCTTTAGAGTGACATGAACTGACTGAAACTTAATCTTATGAGATAAAACATCTGTTGACAAAGTATTCCCTAAGGGACATAATTTTCAGTTAAAAAAGTAATAAATTGCAATATATTTTATTGCAATATTCAACATACTGCAACACGTTTAAAATCACTATAATATTGTATCGTGACCAAAGTATCATGATAATATTGTATTGTGTGGTGTCTAGTGATTATTAACCATAATTGACTGGTATATATAGTAAATGTTTAATAAAAACAATAAGCTGCCTGCAGCTGTGGTTTATAGTGATTTTAGAACAGCTGTTGTGTGGCAGGCCACATAACACCTTCTTAGATGTAAACCAGGGCCTCACCCAGCTTATTACTTAATACTATAACACATGACGTACTGTACTGTTCCACATGCAGGCAAGCAAACACAATCAAGATAAGATAAACCTTTAGGCCTATTCATCCCTTGATTACCTAACTTAATGTTTACTCCATAAACAATAAAATAATACATGCCTGCAAAATAGATCACTAGAGATAATATTTGCATTGTAAAGCTCTCTCACTAATCACAGCTAAAGAGTTGAAGGACACTGTATTATGGAGCTTATTCACGATGCCACTAAGGTGACAAAATCTTTGCTCACGTTCACCATTTATATACTCCAACAATGTGTCGGAGAAGGCATGTAGACATTCGGAACAGGATATACATGAACCAGATAACCAAAATAGATGGAGTGACATTTTCATGACAGAGAGCTTCCAAGGATGTGTGTGTGTGTGTGTGTGTGTGTGTGTGTGTGTGTTGGTCAATAGGATGAATTCAGGTAACGTGGGAAACTTTTTGGTATATGCCTAAAAAGACTTAAAAACGGTTAACTTAGTTAAGTGGTGTTTTCATATTTTTTTAAATTTTAGGCCTTATTAAAATTTTCATAAAGGAATGACCTGTGAATACACTTTTGTTTAGAAGCTACACGCTTTCAAACATACCAGGACCCCTGTCTCATTCATGCCGCATGTGGGACAGTGACATCAAACTTTTTTTTTTTTTTATCAAAACAAAGCATTATTTTTACCTAATTTTTTGTGTGTGTATCAACCAATGTCTAAACCAATTCACACACTACCTTTTTAAAGGAAATAATAATAATAAAAAATTTAGTTTAGTGAAGCTGGACAAAACAGGTGAGAACAAATAAGGCAAGACAGAGCTCAATGCAATGAGTGATATAACAGGTTTGTAAACAGCAAAAAGATGAACAAGCAAGTGCAACATAGAAGAGGGAGGGGGAAATAAACAAATAAAATAAAGTAATACTCGGAAATAAAAAAAAATAAAAACACCCTCATAGCACGCGGAAATAAAAAAAAAACATACCCCGTCGTCGCTAAACTTACCCGGTGAAGCAGAACTCACAGTAGCAGCCTCTCTCCTTCACTGACAGCACAAAAGAGTACGCCGGGCTGGAAAACAGCAGCTCTCCAAGCTTAAAGGCTCTAGTAACGCGCAGACCTCGCCCTTTACCGGGACTGTCAAACCTCTCGACTCCCTCTATGCTGCCCGTCATCGTGACTCCCTCGTGTTGCCACCAAAATGACCCTGTACTCACCAGGACCCGGTGTCTCAGTGGGATGTGGCACCTCACTCAGCTCCACGCGTTGAGGCGTCGCCAGCCCAATAATAGTTCATAGTGGCATCCAGAGACACAGAATGAGACCGGTTGCAGTTTTATACGAACTAAGATAACATTTTAAAAGTTTTAATTGTGACAGACACAACTTTTCTTTTATTTTAGCACCTAATTATTGATTTAAGGAGCCTAATAGAGTGATTTTAAACAGCGGCGTGTCCAGACGTCTATTTTACTGGGGGTGTCCATGTAGGGCACTGACTTTTACCCACGAGCCCACGAGCCCACGAGCACTGCTGCGGGCGCACACACGGCGTAGCTTTAACTGACCATTTTTGTCTCTACTACCCATATCTACTTTAACTACTAACACTGTAGTGTCTTATATCCATGTTTAAAGATAAAATAAAAGATAAAATACCTATCAGTCACTGCACTACAGAGTGACACCACACAAATAAAAGCATTCATGCTTTAATAAATAAGTTGTTCCTCCAAAAGTAAACATAGAATACCATTTATTAAGTACCAACAAAATTGAAGTGCCAAAACCCCCATAAATAAGCCAGTATGAATAAACCTTTTTACAACTATATCATTATATTTGTATGTAAAAAAAAAAAAACAGCCAGTTTAGACACTACTCAGGCACATTACTGCCTCAGGTATATGGCTAAGTTGCACCTATAAACCAAAAAATATTTTTACTTGTCAAACAGTTCAAACTGAATGGGCATATAGCCAATCATTACATGGCCCGAACCACCCCAGACCATTACAGAGATTAGCGCTTAGACATGCTATAATGTGATGTTTTTATTACATTTCTAATGACATACTATACTACTCCACTATGGTATTTTTGTTGATATTCTATGTGAAGGAGTTTTACTCTCGATTGCTGCAAATAGAAAAAAACTCTCACCCTCACAGGCTGAGCGCTATGTTCAGTTCAATAAACAGCAAATGAGTGAATGTCCACACAGAATTTAGAATTTTAAGTTCAAACCTTTTAGTGAATCTTTTCAAGCAAGCAGTGAGCAGTTACAGAGCTCTGGATCAGAAATGCCTCTCCCTAGCCGACAACATCAGCGAGCCAGCCTGCATTCTGACAACCTGTCTTTCCCTGATCCAGTATTTTATACTATTACAATAACAAAAAATGCGAATGTAGGTAGAGTCATCTTCTGGTTGGCTCCCCTCGTTATCTGGCTCCCCTTCCGGCATGGTATCATCTTTGGATTGGCCAACCTCAAGGACAATCCCTTATTAGGAATTGTTTTTTCCCTGCTGGGTGCCCTGGTGAACAACATTATAGATACCACACACCCACGCCCTTTTGATCCACATCCATCCCACACATCTCCTCTTCATATTTCCAGGTACCAAGTTCTCCTCACGTCATGCTTTCACACACCACTGGCATCAAAGATTTAGATTATCATACAGATCATTAAACAGTCATCCAGAGCCTCATGCGTTCACTCCCACCGCTGACCTCAGAGGTTAGATTGTCATACAGAACATTGAGTTATTACAGTACTATATCTTGTATAAGGAATAAATCATAAGAATAATCAGGATAAAAGGAATGAACATGAACATGAACATTGCATCATATACTTACATACTCCAACATATGCTTTTACTTTTTTATGGTATTTTTGACAAAATACTGTACTTTGACATATTTATGGGATTTTTTTAACGACATACTATACTCTGACGTTTTTATGGGATTTTTTAATACATTCTATAGTATTAGGGTTTTTTTATCCATATTTTCGATGACATACTATTACATTTTCATGATATTTTTGATAACATAGTATTGTGGAATAACAGTGGACTAATTTCCTCAAGACTGAAGGTGGACAAAATGAAGCTTTGTGGAGAAGTATTGGCCTGTACATCATTTGGTTTGAGGATAGACATAGACATGTAGTGTTCTCAAAAAGAAGTCCAGAGGCAGCAAGATGACTGTTAAAAGCTGTGCAAATTTCCTTACAGTCTGTTAAAAGAGTGTCCCCATTAACAGTGCTAGTTGGGAAGGAGCTATTATTTTTTTAAATTGATATAACAACCTTCCAAAATGTGCTCTGATCATGTGAGGAACTGAAAAAAGTATGTAAACAGTAGTCAGATTTAGCCCTCAGTGCAGCAGTACAGCACTTCCTGAGATGTTTGAACACAAGCCAGTGGGAGTGGTTTTTAGACCGTCTCACTTGAGCCCAAGCTTTATTTCTACAGTTAAAGAGATCAGCTAGGTCAGAGATAAACCGTACGCTTTTACTCTATATTTCTTAAAGGGGGCATGCCTCTCAAAAACTGACTTAAAAACATTAGTAAAATGATAACATCACAAAGGTTTCTGTGATACAAGACATGCAGGAAAACTTGATTATTGAGTTTTTTCGGATTCCTTCTAATTTTCACGAGGGAGGAAAATTTCTTAATGCTCACATCTCTGATGCAACCAATGAGACAATGATCACTTATCCCTGGGTCAAATACCCCACTGATGATGTATTTATCAGGTTTGTTACAGTTAAATATCAAGTTACATTACAGATATATTTGAGCTCGTTTGAAACAGATGATAACCAGTTGAGGATGAGATCACCCAAGATGACTATAGAAAAGGTGACAGAAGTTCAGCCAATTTAACCAAGGCTTCAGCTGGAGCCATGAGGAGATTCTTGTGACCAAGTTTAAATTTCAGGGCAATAAAATCAAATTATTTAGGAAGTGAGATAACTTCTAAAACTGCAACTGGGAATCTGGATTTGACATAGACAGCCCACCCTGTCACTTCTAAATAAATGATAATTATTAATAGCTACTTCTGCATCGCTGATACTTTTCTTTAACCATGATTTGGTAATAACAAGGATATCAGGTTCAGACTGAGATATCAAAACACCAGCGTGGTCCATTTTATAATAAGCTTTTGACATTTAAATGCACCAAACCCAAGCCTTTTCTAGATTTAAAAGAAGTTAGATCTAATGAGTTAAAGGAGACATTTGGAATATTTGAAGCAAGGGAATAATGACCAGTAATGGGAAATGGTTTTACTGGAATTGAATTATTTTGAATACAGCAGGTATTTAGAAAATTAAATGCAGAAGGCACTTTGATAGTTCTGATTCTGACTGAGATAGTGTGGCTCTCTGTGTGTTGTGTGTTATGATCATTATTTGGGCTGTAGGGGGAGCTTTTGGTCCTGACAGGCAGGGAGGAAGTGCAATTAGTGAGCGGTGCAGGAGACTGTTGTGGAGTGATTAGCGGTCCGTGAGTGACATGAGACTGCCACCTGCATGGAAAAGTTTGCTGAAAGGAAGTAAGAAAAAAAGAGAGCTCACCCCCAAAATAGAGCAAAACGGATTAGGATGTGACCATGCGTCCTGACAGAGCACCCGGAGCCATGGCGACTGGCGCACATAGCGGAGACGAGTTTGGACAGTTTTCTGTCAGCCGGTGGAGGTCCTGCTCATCCAGGATGCTGAACCAGTTGGTGGCCCGAATTTCACAGGGTGGAGAGGGACGCGGGGGAGACTTCTTCCCCCTGCTGTTCCTACATAGTTTACGATGGACCGGGGCTCCTGGTTAAGAGTGGAGCTGAAGATTTTGGGTTTTGGTGTGAAGGCAGCCTTAGCCGTTTTCTTTGGTTTCGCACCCTGCTGTTGTCGGAGGTCTGGTCAGCCTGGTCAGCCGGGATAGTGGAGCCCAGCTCAGCCTCGGTCGTAGCGGTGGGAAAAGTGACAAGTTAAACCAGGGAATTAAGGGACAGTTCTTCATCCCTGAGCCTGTAAAGGTTGGACATCGTCGCTCCAGCTCAGCGATAGTTTGGGTCAGATGAAGGCAGCGGTCACACCCGGAATACGAGGTGAGTGGTGGCATGTTGGGTTAGGAGCAAAGATGTAGCGTGTATTGAATCCCTGCTACTCCTGGGTTGGCTCGTGATTTGCAGAGGCGTTATCTTGACTTCGACGAGGATCAGAGCAGTTTTAGGTCCTCCACGGAGAGGAAACTTACTGGCAAAGGCCCAAAGACCCAGGGCCCACTGACGTGTGAATCCGGCAAAGTTTTCAGCGTCAGGATTTTCCACTCGGTTTACTCCAGATCCAAACAGCGGATGGCTTAAATATTTACTCTGATTCAAACTCGTAGATAAAAGCAACAGATACCAAAAATTTCACCTAAAATTACTTCTTAAATTTGAATAAAATGTCAGTTTGTGGCGGTTTTCTGGTGGTGACAGAGCTGGCTGGTGTAAGAGCTGTCTGGTGACAGGGCTTTCCTCTTTTTTTGGACTACATACTATACAGGAACTTTTTTGATGGTATTATTGCATAATATTTTGATAGTATTTCAGATGACAATTTAAACTATGTCTTTTTGGATGGTATTTTGGACAACATACTATGCATTGACTTTTTTGATGGTATTTCAGACGACATACTATAAGATGATGTTTTGATGGTTTTTCTGACAACATCCTATACTATAACTTTTTTGATGGCATTTCGGAAGACATACTCTGCTGTGACGTTTTTTGTGGTATTTAGGACGACATAGTATACTATGGCTTTTTTGAGAGTATTTCAGACGACATACTATGCTATGACTTTTTTGATGGCATTTCGGACGACATTCTGTACTATGACTTTTTGGATGATATTTCATACGACATACTATACAATAACTTTTTTGATGGCATTTCCCGACAGTATGGCGTTTTCTATGCTTTTTTTTTGGCACGCTATTATTATGTTTTTGACCGTTTTTGCAACATTCATGCTAAAATGTGTCTCTGCATGCTATTTTATGCAGTTTTTTAGCTGTTTTTAGGGCATGTCGTATTTTGACATTTTCCCCCATACTACAGTAAGGCATTTTTGGTCGTTTTTTCAACATGCTGTATAATGGTGTTTTTGCCCGTTTTTGCAACGTTCTATGCAATGGCGTGTTTTGGCATGCTATTTTATGCGTTTTTAAGCTGTTTTTGGGACGTGTCATATTTTGACATTTTCACCATATTACAGTAGGGCATTTTTAGACATTTTTTCTGACATGCAATTGTAGGGACCTGGGAATTTCACATATGATTCGATCATTTGTGTTACATGTCCTATGAGTTCCTTCAAAATGGCTGCTGTTGTTGTTTTTGTTCCCCAAACAGCCATTTGAGCTCAAGTTGCCTCAGGTTCTGACACCTATGTGTAACAGATCCATCTTCAGACATGATTGGTCCACCACTGTGACCCCCCTAGGATGTCACACAGCCAAGAAGAGATGCATCTGCTGATCTTCTGGTTCCCGCTCTCAAAACCTTCTCCAAGGAAGGTTGTGGGTCTGGAGGACCTGCGTGACCCT
The DNA here is from genome assembly GCF_008729295.1 of Plectropomus leopardus. Taxonomy (NCBI): domain Eukaryota; kingdom Metazoa; phylum Chordata; class Actinopteri; order Perciformes; family Serranidae; genus Plectropomus; species Plectropomus leopardus. The sequence goes on along the minus strand of NC_056478.1, from coordinate 11,919,211 downwards.
TCCCCCTTCCACACTTAAGCGCTCAGCAGGAGCTGCAGCCTTGTCTCAGCTCTACTTTCCAAGTTTCAAGGGACTTTGCAGAAGTTAGAAAGCCACAGCTAACCTCTCAAGCCAAAAGGAGAACAGAACCGAGATAGCACTGAACAGCTATCTCCGTAAGGATGCCAGGGCCGGCCAGCCTCCTCCTGGATCCTTAGAACTGCACAGAAATGACTGAACCAGAGCCTCTTTTTTTAGCCAACAACCCAAAGAACTCTTCTACCACTCCTGGATTGGGAAGTTACATCTGGGCATAGCATTAGGACACAAGTACAGGCTGGGCAAGACTGTTTACGTTGCCTTTTGTCATATCATGTGTAACACATATTGATGTTAGTGCTATTGAATGAGTTGTTGTTCTGATCTCTTTGTTATTGGGTTATTGGTTAGTCTGGAATTTAGTTTGTTCTTGCCTCACACAGACAGGGTCTTAAACATCTAACAAATTAAACAACAACTCTTAAGCAACTAAACAACCTTTTTACTAACCAAGGCACCAAATATGCATATTAGATCACATACATGCACTCAGAAATTGGCTCTCAACAGAAGCACACAGAGAAGGAACTTGAATCTGGCATCTAGTTGTAGCTTCTGTCGTTGGTCAACCCACCTCTGCCACTTGGTGTGTTTATGCTCACACCAACACACACCTTCTCTTCATCTCTCTCTATCACGCACACACATTTACACATCCACACTTGTATATATACTTGTATATATTAGCAGTTAGGATATATTGTGTGTTTTATTTAACATTACTTTTCGTTTTGAATAAATTTCTTTGGAGTCATGCTTGCTGTCTGCTTAATGTTGTACCAAAGTGATTAAATCACCAACTACTGTGTCAAGAGCTCCGAAATCCTTCACTCTTTACT